>NC_046363.1:34377496-34677496 GCF_011125445.2 Fundulus heteroclitus
AACATTGAGGGTGTCAGTTCACTCATGCTGGGAGAGGCTAAAGCGCTTTAAGGGGTGTTGAAGAAAGAAATAAGAGCTGTTAGAATTTCTCTCTTTTTGGCCACTTATACCCATAGGGTCATTAGGAGGGTGCTGACAGCGTTTGTGCTGCACTCTGTATGTGTGGGCATTAGTTTTGCTGTCACTGACAACAGAATGGAACAGTACTGTTGCCATTAGCTGTTAGATTTTCTGATTTGCACTCAGTGGGTGTAGGTTCTCAGGAGCCAAGCTGCCAAATGGCAGAGATAACAGAGAGTAGAGGCCTTGTGCCCCTGTTTTTGTCCTCTCTGATTGAGCTCAGTTTCTCGCAGCGTTCGGCAGCTAAAGTTTATGTTTGTGTTATTCACTTCGTTGGCTTCTCGTGTTTCCCAGAGAGCAAACTTTAATATGAAAACAAATCATGAGCTCAAGGAGTAAGAAAATCTGAAGGAAAAACAATGACCCCAAAATGAATGACTGTAGTAGTTGTTTTACAGCTTTGTTCGAATGCAGAATAAAATGATCAAAACAGCAGGTGAGAAATTACCTGCCCCATCACTAATCAATGTTTTTTTTAATAGTTTCCACAAATGACACAAACAGATGGTGAAACAGAAAAACCAGAAACAACAAACATGGAAATAAACAAGGTGACATTAAGAAAAAAGGCTGAGTGTAGGGGTGATGGGGTGTATTTTGATTTTTCTTTTTACCTTTTTAATCTTTCTAATATAGACTATAAACTAAGACACTTCTAGGAGCTGCCTGATATATATTCTGGTTGTTGTGCGAATTAAGAAAACATGTCTTACAGAGGTTTTGAGAAATGAAAAAATAAATAAAATAAAAAAGGTACAAGTACCATTTGAATTTTTCCACGTTCTGTCACATTTGAACCTGTACAAACTTCCGTTTGTACTCTTGTATCATGGCTTGATAAATATGTAATAAATAAGTGCATAATTGTGTTGAAGAACAAAAACATGGTTTTCAAAGTTTTATTTAGGCCCAGACTCAATACATTTAGAACCACCTTTTTCTGAAATTACAGCATCAAGTAGTTTGAGGTCTGGAACAGCTTTGCAGAAGCAGAAGTTAAAAAGATTCTCCATTAGCTTCAATAATCTTAAACTATTATTTTACTAAAGGTTGTCCAGTTTACAAATTCAAGGAGGAGACCTAAGGGATTAGGCAAAATCTAACACTCTGCCCTCAGTACTAGAGCCCACAATTGATCCCCCTCTTACTAGTGGCTCTTTGTTCCCATGATAGCCACTGCTGCAGTCGACTACTACTTATGCACAAGGTCCCAAATTACTTTCCCTTTTCCATGGATCTGATTTAAACATCTTAATTCCTGTTATTTTTAGTTAATCTTATTATTATTGTAACCTTTTGTTTTTTTAACCTATATAATTAACTTAATACTGTTATTTTAATACAATCAGGGCAGTCCTGGTTTGTATGCACTATATTTTTTTTCTTTTTTGCTGATGGACTGAAAAATGCTACATGAGATATTTAAAGCTTGAAGTATATATATATTTTACAACCTAATGCTGTACATTTACAAATGTCGACACTTCAAAGTTTGTTTACAGAAAAGCTGTATGTATATGGAAAATAAAAAAAAACGCACAGTGTTTGCTAATTAGGTGCCCTCTGAAGTAAACTGATTGCACTGGACTTTATTTGGGAATATTAAAGTAAAAGGTTTTTAATTAAATAAAAATGCACACCACAGCTTTCAGATTTTAATTTGTAGGATAAATAAAAAAAAAAACAAAATAACCCTTTCTTTCCACACTTTTCACACTTACAATGTGTTGATCTGGTACAAGAAGTCCCAAAAAATGCATTAAATTTGTAGTTGCAATGTGACAGAATGTGTCCAACAATTAAAGAATAATCAAATAATTTTTATGTGTAGTACAATTTCGAGTCAAAACCAGCATCATAATGCTTCTTAGTGATTTGCATTCATATTCACCTTTTGATTCAAAGGGGGAAAAAAATAAACATATTGAAACAGTTTGGCACTGAGTCAGACTTAGATTGATGAGTGGACAGATGGGAGTACATAATGGAGCTTAAAATGCTGCATTTTATCACACGGAAAGTGGACTGTAGAAGTATTCCTGTAAATAAGCACTGGCCCACTTGTTATGATGAATGAATATGTCTGGAAATGACACCAGCCTCTGTAATAGCTCCATTCAGCAGGCCCCCAAAAGACTAATACCACCTTACCTCCTCCTCTGCACACTACGATCATACTTCTTCAATATCTGTGCTTTGGGGGCCATAGTGTGTGATTCTGATGAAGTCTAAATTACTTATATCATCCTCCCAGGACAAGCTTTAAACCATTTAGAGAGAATGATACTTCTTTTTTTTTCTGCGCCGGGTTGTTTTCCAACAGTTTACAGAGCTTTTAAACCCACACTGGGCTTTGTTTTCCTCTCTTTGGTGGTGTGTAAAAAATGTAATTCTTCCTTATCATGACCTAAACATGCAGCCGTTCATCCAGAAGCCGACAGTTTTTATTTGCTCGGCTTTAGTCTGCTTGTCTCCTGCATGATGAGAATAGCTAAAACAGAGTCTTTTGAGTGATTAGGCACAGGTAGCAATTCAGTGTTTTTTTTTTTTATCCTCCAATAAAAGTTATTACTATACAATGGTATGCACATTATGTTGTGTTTTCACTCTGGGGCTTAATAGGGTAATCATTTCTTGTCATTTCATTGCCAAGAACTTTAATGGAATTTTGGTATAATTGCAAAAAATGCTAATGGGAATCAGAGCTTTTGGAATGTAAAATTGACGAAAGAAAACAAATATTACGAGGGAAGATAAATCACTAAAAGCGATAGAACTGCGAGTTTAAATGATGGGAATAAAACGGGAGCTGCAGGATAATGCGTTCCTTTCAACACAAGAAGAATGTGTCACACAGTGAGCTTATCCATAACCCCTGTACTTTTCTCATACTTGCAACATAAAAAAAACATATTTTAACATACTTTAAGGGGATATTTTGTAATAGACAACAAAAAGTAATGCTTGATTTTTACAGAGGAGGCTCTTTTCGAGTAATAGTCTGGAAAATGTGCCATATGTATCCATCCCCTTTTACTCTACGTAAAATCCAGTTCAACCAACTGCTGGATCCTTTTTAGTAAGTATACTCATCTATGGAATCAGAATAACAATCAACTTTATTGCCCAGCATTTGTAAATATACAACGAATTTGACTCTGGATTGCACAATGCTCACGATGTGCTTGCCTATATAATAAAACAATAACAAAACAATAAAGCAATATAAATCAAACACACTCTCCAGCACAGAAAACACACATAAACACGCTATAAACAAGCGGACAAACTGAGACAGTCATGCAATGGTGCAATGAGCAGAGTGCAAAGGATGCAGGAGTAAACATTATTTCCACTGCTGTTATTAATATGTACACGTTGGAGGTGGAAGTGATGTACAGGTGCACATACACATACAAACATACATGTCCACAGTGTGAGGATTGCAGAGGGTGGGAATGCTGGAATAATGAGTATTGTATATGGTGTTATGTGTGAGGTGGGTAGATTTACTATACATTATACACAATATGAACAGAAAAGAAACAACATTGATAGAGAATAATGGATAAATAGATGGTAAATGGTAAATGAGGCAGAGGTACTAGGTTATTGTACAGGAGTTGTTCTTCAGCGTGGGAAGAAACTGTTCCTGAGTCTGCTGAGATACAGTGCTTTGTAGCGCCACCCAGAGGGGAGAAGTTGGAACATGTTGTGGCCAGGGTCACATGGGTCATGTTTCTTGCCCCTTTCCCGACTTTGGGTATGTAGAGGTCCTGAATGGAGGACAGGCTGGCACAGATGATCTTTTCTGCAGTCCTGACTGGCTGTCGCAGTCTGGCCCTGTCCGTTTTGGTGGCAGAGTCACAGCAGACGGTCATGGCTGAGCAGAGGACAGACTGGATGGTGGCTCTGGAGCTCCTTGGGCAGGTTGAGCTTTCTGATCACGTGTAGGAAGCGCATCCTCTGCTGGGCCTTCTGGATGATGGTGACAGTGTAAGCCTGATGCTCCAAGGAAGATTTTCAATATTTTTAAATTGTTGACAGAAAGCTAAAAGAGGTCTCCTCTGCACTTTGCCACAAGCTGGTGCCTTGGAAAAATGAGACTAAAGCTGAACTTTTTTGGCCTGCATGCAAAATGGTGTGTGCTGCAGAACAGTAAGTAAGTGAAATGTTATATAATGCTATTTATGTAGTGCTTTTCACAGAAAGAAATCACAAAGTGCTGTACAGAAAACATGTATTTTTATTTATAATGCACTTTACATTTCAAATAAAATCTCAAAGTGCTACAATAGCAGGGGGTTAAAAACAGTTCCCAAAGTATAATAAAAACTAAAAAAAACAAAACATTAAGACACTGTAAAAGCAAAATTGAAATCATAGGTATTTAAAGGCCGTTTGAACTAGGAATGACTTCAGGTGTTTTTTTGAACACCTCCACAGCTTGTGGGGCCCTCAGGGTCTCTGGGAGGGCATTCCATAGACGTGGGGTGACTGCCTGGAAGGCCCTGTCTCCCATTGTGGAGGGTTTGGCCCTGGGTTGGTGCAGGCAGTAGGTAGAGGTGGAGGAGCGGAGGTTTCGTGGGGCCATGTGCGGGTCGAGGAGATCACTGAGGTAGGCAGGGGCAGCTCCGTGTATGCGCTGATGCGTGAGGAGACAGATTTTGTAATGGATTCTGTGTTGAATGGGCAGCTAGTGGAGTGATTTCAGGACCGGAGTGACATGATCGTATTGGCGCCTCCTCGTCAGGACCCGTGCAGCGTAATTTTGGATACGCTGGAGCTTTTGCAGGCTCCTGCCAGTGACCCAGACGAGTAGGGCATTGCAGTAGTCCAACCTGGAGGAGATGAAAGCATGGATCAACTTCTCAGCATCCGGTGAATGGGGACAACAAATGCACATGTGAATGAATTCATAAAATAACAAGCGTTAAAATGCATCAATCAGAGCTTGTTTTTATAGTATACTATAGGAAATTTGTTGAATTTTTTTTTAATTAAAGATCAACAGTTTTCATTATTTAACCAACAGTATTTTTATGTTTAGGTTTAATGCATTTTTTCTTCAATTGGACATTTGATTTTTATAGCAAATGGCATCAAAATGATGAAAAAGCAAGTCGTTTGGAACCTATTGACAAAAAGATACTTCATTTAGCTACAGTAAAATATTCTATACTCCATTAGTTTCTTTCTTTCTGGAAACGTTATGCATATATTGCAGAACTAAATGCATCCTAAAGCTAGCAATTTTAAATTACCTTTACAATTAGAAACATTGACCAAGTTTTACCCCTTGCATTTTTGGTCTAAGTTTTTAAGAGCCAAAGCTGAAGGTGTAAAGAGCCACATGTTGCAGACCCCTGGTCTAGGGTCTACAGCCTGAACAGACAAGTCTCCTCAGGTTTTAGAACAAGTCTTTCAGGAGATTCTGGCCTGAAGAATGAAGTATGCGTCCAGAAAAACAGGAACACAAAAAGTCAGTGATGCACTGAGGGGCCTGACCCCACAGTGCCCAAAAAGTTAGAACTAGAATTTTAACGTCAATACGGACTTTGACTAGACAAGACATTCTAGATGAATAGGTCAGAAGTCTGGCTGCAGAACTTTGCACCATGTGAAGTCTGTTTAAACTTGTTGAAACAAGTGAAAACTGAATCGCAATAATCAAAGTGAGATGAGATGAAAACATGAATGATCGTTTCAAGATCTGATTTTGACAACATTCTTCTCACTTTAGAGACATTTCTAAGGTCATAGAAATATCATAGGTCCCCCCCCCCCCCCCCCCCCCCCCCCCCAAGGACATAGCACGATCAAAAACAACCTCGAGGTTTCTGAGGCTGGTTTTCACAGACGAGCCCAGAGCACCAAGGTGTGCTTTAAAGTGAATTTCCTGAAGTACATCATGCCCTCTGTGACTAAATGGTGGTTGTAGCGTCTAGATGGGATGAGCTGTTTTTTAGCAGAGAAGCTGGTTGATGTTGAGTACATCTGGAAGAAAACCATACAAGCAAGTTTGCTAAGCGATGTTCACAGCTTAGCTTGAACGACTTTGGGTAGAATGTCAGTCTCTAGATGTGCAAGCTGTTAGAGCTGTACACGAAAACACCTGGAGACCATATATAACTGTTTTGCTTTTTTTTTTAAAAAAAAGAAAAGAATCCTAATATTGGAGTTTGTGGTATTTGTGTGACAAAAAAGTTGGAGGGGTCTTAATACATCTTGCGAAAAAACAAATCACATCTGCATCGCACCCAGAAACATAAAACTATAAACTAAAATGATGATTTAATGCTCAGTGTCAGCTATCCATAATTTTATTGGCAGAGGGGATTTGCTACACAGGTAGTCTCACTCTTTTGTACAGCAGGAACTGGGGACTCTTTCAATTACAGGATACATGGAAGGGACATTTCTGCAGCAGGATTGATATGTCATTCTAACAATGTCCAATTAAAAAGGTAGAATGCTTCTATTATACCTTTATTAGAATACTGTGCCCGAAACCGCGCTGAAAGACATGCACCTCCTGGTTAAAGGTGAGACTCCATCAGGCGTGAAATGAGAACAGCCCGCATAAAATAAGTCATTTCCCAATGGCTACCATAATTTGGTCGTTCAATTATACCGGATGTGTATTTCTGTTTCAACGCCAATGAAACAAGCAAAATAATAGGTTTATGGGAGTCAGATATTTCTTTGATGTGATTTATTATTTCTTAACCTCTGTAAACATTTCTAAATTGGTTTTGAAAATTAGGCTTTAGGCTTTAAGACGGCTAAGGAAAACATGTGTGCAATAGCAGTTCTTTTTGGGATAAGAAAACGTTGACAGGAAAATCAATCCACCAAGGAGGTGTTGCATTAAACATTTAATTTCAGACATTAAAAGGGATCAATAAAAACAAACCTGTCTGGTCTTAAAACACAGGTGGTAGTTTGAAATTTAAAATAGTTGTTTCTCTACAAAGCTCAAAGATATTTTAACATTTACTCTCATTTTTTATTATGTGATGCAACTCAGAACCATTAGTTACAGAATATGTATTAGTAAAAGACAAAAGTACACTAAAATGTACCTTTGAACATGCATTTAATCATCTAATCAGATAACAAATATAGGATTAATTAAATAATACATAGATCCAACCCACAGAGAAAAAGACGCTAATCAAAACTAGTTTATCATAAAGATGTGTTTTTTCTCTTTATGGACAAACTTTTGTCATATAATAAAGGCATAATGCAATCATTTGTCTGGCAGTTGACCCTGTCATGACCAGAAAATAAATCAGTATGCTGAAAATTATGATATACTGTAAAACTAAATCTGAGTCCAAAACTGCTTTGAAGATCTGCCAAAAAAATTGTTGAAGTGTAGCAGAAAATAGGAAATAAATCAATCAATATTGTTACTGCAGATTCATCTGCTTTAGGACCACTTAAATACTTCAAATAATCATGCAAATACATTATCAACAGAATATCTAGATCCAAAAACACATAAAACTAAAGAGGTATTTATCACCGATTTAATATCAGTAACAAGTGTTTTGTGTGTATATGAACAAAATCGTTTAATGTCCTAATACCTTTCTTCTAGCTTACTATCCTGAAAAGAAAACAGAAAAATAAAAATGTTAGGCTTAAATTATGCAGCAACACTAAACCTGATTCCAAATGTGCTCCTGAAATAGACAAACAAAAAACTAAATATATAAAAGGAAAAAGTGTAATAAAGAATAAATAAACAAACCACTCCTGACTTATTCCCTCAAGAAAAACAAAAACTTTTAAAAAGCTTTTATGAGTTGCTGTGAAAGAACCATTTAGCTGAAAATCCTTCGGAAAAAAACAAACAAAAGGATTGTATAACAATTAATGTCAGTGTAAACCATACACTCTTTAATCCTTGCAATTTTAATGCCAATGCCCAAATGAAACAAAGTTTTAAACTCACTTATTTTACCTTAAAAAAAAAACCTGCCAAACATTTAATTCAAATTTCAAAAACTACACGAGACTTTACTCAATCATTATGGTCCTCGTGTACCAGATCCGGTTCTGGTAGTTTTGCAAACAGCTGCCGTGACTCTTTTAATTCACCCTTTTCAAACCGAAAGAAAACGGAGCTCCAGTTTACAAGTTTATATAAAAATGAAATGTGCTGCCTATATGCCATGTAACTGGCATGACATAAAAGGAATACTTATGCAAAAAGAAATGGCCCGCAGGTTCTCAGCCCTGACCCAGTTCAGACTTTGCGGGAGGCAAGAAAGCTCTTCATAGCCTCTCTGCTTCTCTAGTACAGTAGAATTGATGGAATACATTACTGGCTGCATGGACTATGACCTGGCACATAAATCAGTGGCAATGAATATGTGTCTGACAAATCTAGAAGAGATGGGTGAAAAAAAAAATGCTGCTAGTTCCCAAGTGACAACACTGCTTAAAAGCTCAAGTGCTCAACAATACGGTAAAATATACAGGCTGATTGAATCTGCACACTCCCACTCCACCAGCTTCCTCCTCCAGTGACTACACTGGACCTAATTATCTCATGTAAGCAGCAGCAGCAGCCGGTGGATCAGCTGCATGTGAATGCTCAAACCTGCCTGTTATTATTCACAATTCAGACCTGAGCAGCTCCGGTTATCAGCAGTTTCTTTTTTTTTTTTTTCTTTCCTGCGTCAAGTCCCTCTTCCTTTTTTTTTAAAGAGCGTAATTGTCTTGACATGCTCATCATGCACAGAATGAAATGTTGATTCCACCTTAATTACCTTCCCCGGGGGTCATCGCTCTGACTTCTGCAGGAATAAATAAAGGATCACCTGCATTTGCACAGAGGAGCTCTGCAATGTGAGTCACCTGCTGCGCTATTTTAAGTCGTGGGCCTAAATGAAAGCGTCCTCCACCATAATTAAACAAGCCACTCTGACACATTTAAACAATTATCTTTCAAAATGCTCAGATCTCGCTAAATCAAAATCTCATTTTAATGATTGAAAGTCAGTCTTGGATTCAGGGGTCAAGGGTCACCCTGGTTAAATGAAATTCGGAATAAATGAAGTGAGTTAATTGAGAATGTCAAAGGAGCCAGTTTGTAACCAGAGATATTGTCTGAGCAGAGTCTGATTAGTTTCTGCGTACGGGTAAATTATGTTATTTAACATTTTTATGAGAATTAATGTAAATTATATTTCTATTGAGAGTGAAGACAAAAAGAGCGGGCAAATTTTAGTCTTGTGCCCTGCCTCTGTTTTCATTGTTCCATTTACATCGGCATCACAAAATCAACATTACTTTGATGCTTCATTTTGTCATTGAAGAGTTCATATTGATGTTATCTGTTTATGGATATCCAATTTACTACCAATCAGGGTAAATTTGAAGTCAAACTGTGCAAATTGCTTTGCGTTTAGACCCAGTAATGCTTTGCTTGCTGCAGACAGCCAAGGTTACTGTATTGTACGTTTCAAAGACAATCTCTGCGTTTTGTATAAAAATCCTCATGCTTTACTGAATTTAGGATTAGTTACTTTCTCTGTTTTGACTTCCAAGAAGAACAGCAGTGATAAATATTTATATTCTAATTATTATCCTTAACACAGCAATTGAAAAATAAAGTACCGTACACTCTCTTTCAGTTCTAGGTCATTATGTATCAAGGCATAGTAGAAATGGTCGAGTACTTGCCAGGTTCTAAAAATATTCAAATCCACCATCAAGCCTACAAAAACACCGGCAACTCCACACTCGCAATGTATTGACAAAAATCATGCCAAAAATATTCAAGTGTGGGGAAAATGAATACAGTCCATAAATCCTTTTGTAGCCTCATATTAAAGTAGTTGTTTGATGTAGGGTGTGAGTTTATCACTCTGTTGTCCGAGAATTTAGAAAAATTGTTAAAAATGTGTTTATGAACATTTATATTCTACGAAAGCATTTCACCTAAGATCTGAACTCTGGCTCATTGGTAAACATATTGTTTTTTTCCCCAGCCATTCTGTGACATGTGGTGCTGGGTGTTTGCAGAACCAAACTGCAGAGAGGAACTCTGGGGCAGCATGAGGAATGTAAGGATTTGATGATAATGAAAGGCAAACTTATAATATGGCACAGAGGAGCGTAGGCAGAGAACCAGGGTAGAGCAATTTTCTTCATGAACGGAAGGATCCAATGGAGAACAATGGCCAACAAGGAACCTAAATACTGATGGAGGTGAGGAGAAGGATTTTGGAAGGTGGTGTTATAATCAGAGGATAACAAGAAGCAGCTGAAGCAGGAGGTAATGAGGGAGACTGATAACTCAAAGGAGCTAAGACACAAGGAAACTCAAAACCAAAGGGAAGACAAACAGAGATCTGGGAGAAATAAACCAAAACAAAACAGGGAACAGAACACAAGAAATAAATACAAAACTAAACCTAAAGGAATGAGCTAATATAGCAACACCTGGAGAACATAAATCACAGGACAATTATGAAAACAGAAGTAGAACAGAAGCACAAAAAACCTATCATCCAAGTATCATGACATTCTGTTTGTGATTATTTCCTGTTCGATGCGCCAGTCCAGACTAGCCTCACCTGCCTGACAGATTTGATCTTAGCTTGTGGTATACAAACAACTTCAATGGCAACTTAATGACTACAGTGTAATCAGGTCATGTGGCTACAAAACAATAGCCTCGTGAGACCATCCTGATCTCGCGAGCTTTCAAGGTTTCACTCGCAGATCAGTCTGGCTACTCTCCGTTAAAGAAAATTTGGAGCCGTTCACCAAACGAACGTCCAATCAGCGTTGGCTTTGATGCGGGTTGAGGTGTGACGCAACGGGAAGCGCGGTAGTTCAGTCTAAAGAACATGGCGGCTTCAGCCGATGAAACTAGCGTTAGCGTGGCTATCGAGCAAATTTAATCGGAATTACAGAGTATTTCTTTGCTAAACTAACGAGCCTTTACCTGCAGCAGCAAGAGTAGCTTGGCTTGTGGTTGTGTTTTCGTCGTCGCTCGTAACAGAGCGACGAGGAATCTGATTGGTTTATTTGGCCCGTCTATCACCAACATAGGCCAATCAGCTAACCAGTATTTTCGCCCCTTCCCAAAATTACTTCAACGGAAGGTTTCCAGATGGATATGCGGAGCAAATCTATCTGGCGGAGTCAGGTAAACAAAACAAGGCTAAACCATCACCTATCCTAGTAATTGTGCCGATGTGTTTTCTCTTTATTTTACACAAATCGTTTATCTTCATGACCACCCTTCCAAATTACGGGTTAGTTGCTTGGTCCTATTATATTTTTTACTATCATAAACATTAAGACTGAACATGCTAAGTAAAGCCTACTGTGTCTGTGATTTGACCATCAGGTTGTTTTTTAAATTCCTCTGAGCATTGCAAGCTATCAACCTAATATAAATGTGCTCAGAGAGTAGTATTTGGGGACAATTTACAACCGTCAAAAATATTTAACATTTGTGAATAATCGTTCTTGCTGTGACACTTCAAATTGTTTGAGAATAGTCATTTTCCCCCTCTTAGCGTTATGTTAACACACAGTACATGTGCTCCAGACCAGCTTACTACCTAAACTGGTGGACACCTGATAATGATCAAATGATGAAGTGCATTTCACTGGAGGCACCTGGCTTCTGTTTTCTCTCTGAAATCGCATGGAAGCAGCAAATATGCATAGTTTTTCCAGACACCACTTATATGTCTGTATATGCCTATTATAGAAGTCATATTTAAATGTTTTCATCCTGGAAAGAAGCAGATGCTTTTTATTATGTCCCCATACATAAGACCCCGGATCTGAAACTGGTGCACTTACTTTGTTACCATGATTGCAAATTGAACACACACATTTCTGTGGACAAGTCTGTCCATTGTGGTACCTTAAAGGTAGAGGCTGCAATTTTTCCACAAATGCCCATCTTACCTGCTCTTCCGCTCCTCAGGGGGATCGCATGAAAAAAAATGTCCCAAATACATTCTTCTCTTATTTCTTTCTTCTGAGGCCTTCCTCTTTTTCTCATAAACTTGTAAGACAGCTTGCTTCTTGGGACTCTCAGCCATTTTCAAAGTATGCGGTGAGAGCAGCGGAGCTACTACGCTAGACGTGCGTGTACTCAGCCAGCAAGCAGAAACTAACAAGAAGCGTTGTTAGTTTCCGCCAATGACATAGAACCAATGACATAACACATTGGTGTTGTGTCTGTGCGTCACAATTACCATGTCGGACGACCAATAGGTAAGGTGATACCCCCAGAACTCAAAGGAGAGGGAGGTGAAGACAGAACTAAAACTCTGACCAATGGCTGCCCTTCGGTGCGAAAGGCAGGGATTAGTTACAGGTTTTACAGACGAGCGGCTATCGCAGAGGTCTAATTTATTTTGTAACCTCGACTGAATACATTAAGTATTGACAACTCTCAGGATGGAAGGACCATTTCACCCAGTATAACAAAAACGTGTTTCTGAACAGGATTACCAAGTATAACTTTAAATTATGCAGATCTCTGCTCAAACAAGCCACAGGTGGATGTTCTGACAGAAACCGGTCTGATCCATTCAAATGTAAACAATGAACCAAATGGCATAGTTGAAGCAAGTAAAGTTTTTCAAACTCCTGTATAAAGTTTTCCAACTCTGAGACAGACCTCTGTGTTCCTTTTACTTTAGCAGTAGAGTTTCGTTTAGAGCGCTCCCATGGAGGCCATATTAGGCCGGCCTGTTTCTTACTGTTGAATCATGAACGTTGACCTTAGGTGAGGGGAGTGAGATCTGCAGTGCTTTAGGTGTTGTTCTAGGTTGTTTTTTTTTTTTCTGACCTCCTATATGCATCATCAATGCGCTCTAGGGTGGCAGGTGGGGGATTACTTTTTCACTAAGAGCCAGGATGTTTTGGATAATTTTTTTTTTTACAATAATAAATGAAATAATACTTTTGAAAACTGCATTTTTGCATTTAGTCAGGTTGTTTTTTTCTGATGTTAAAATTTGTCTGGTTATATGAATGATTTAAGTTTGACCAAAAATAAAAAAAAATAAAAATCTGAATAAAACTGTAAGAGGAAAATAATCTTTCACAGCACAGTGACTCTATGGTACGTTGAAAAGTATCAAGACAATATGTATTGGAAAGCATGTGAACACAAATGGCAAGGGACAACTTTGATTTTATTTACCAAACACAGGTCAAGGACAGTTATATTTTCAACAGCTTTTCCACCCAAACTACAGTGATTCATGAAGAAGGACTGTGTCCCACCTACATTATCTTGACCTTTTTAACAACTCTGTCAGATGTTGAGTATTTTATTTATTTATTTTTATTTTTTTATGGAACGGAGGAAACACTGCTGAGATGTATGAAGCAAAGAGACCAACCCCACCTGCTGACTGGTGCTGCTTCCAAAGTGAAGACAGAGAGCAGGGGGCAAATATCGCCCCAAGACAAAGGGTCTGTCACAGTGTAGCCAATGCCAGACTGATTTCACGCTTGATGTCCCCCAAAGAGAAGAAAGATGTGTTATTATTGCCTGCAGGTGTATTCCCCACCAACAGGGGTCACTCTGACTTTAGCACAAAAACACAACCACGTAATGGAGTGGGAAAGATGATGACGTTAGGGTGAAAAGGGTAATCACGATGCAGTGTGAATGAAGGTGATTTTGGAGGAAAAATTACACCCCGTGTTCAAACATGGGGATACGGCTTGGGAGACGAATGTAGACATTTGGGGGCAGAGTGGATCAATCCCCACAAATTAACTGAGCAATAATCAGATAGACGAAAACACAGTGAGATAAAAGAACATTGACAATTGGACAGGAGGGCAAATCTCTACTGTTGTCCAGATTGCAAAAAAAAGAAAAGAAAAAAGAGAGATTTAAACAGGCAAAGTGATGCAGGGACTCCAGAGGAGATGAAAACCGTTCGGTTAATAGACTTAAAAGTTCCCATAACCAGACCCCTCTGTGACCGATATCGCAATCTGATCTACAGTGAGAGAAAATGGTTGCATTAATCCATTTTTATTACTTGGTGAACGCACCCCAACAGCCCTGACTTCTCATCAATCATTCACACTATACTTCTATTCCCCAGTAAGCTGCCCCTGTGTTCCCTTATTTTCCTCCTTCCAAATTCTCTCTTTCCCTGTCACATTCTTCTTCTATTCTGTCTGTTCTCCAGTGTCAGTCCTCGGGGCTTCGGAGCACAAGTTGAGCGATACATTAAAGATGAATGGGCATGCATCTTCACATAGGATACTCTCTTAATTCTTTGGGGGAAATGAAGCGTGTTCCATTCTCCGTTTGCTTGTCTGTGTTGGTTAACAATAATATTTTGCTTGAGCTAGAGTTTTTTTTTTTTTGTTTTTTTTTTGAGTAGTAAGAGCCAAAGATGTAGTCAGAGAAAAGATTTTACCAGCCAGTTATCAGTCTGGGAAACTTAATATTAAAGCTCACGATTGTTTATAGTTCTGAGACGTGCTACATTTTTACTCAAAATGAATAAACTCTATGTCTCAGAGTAAAAACAAAGCTTTTTTGAACCGCAGTCAGCTGAAGAGCAGTTGCTTTGCATATTAGCTTAAAATAAATGTTCCAATCTGGATTTTTCCCAGTAGTCAATTGTCATCATGCATGGCTTTTCATTTCTCTGAAGAAAATTATTAATAAGAAACCTGCTATTATGAAAATAATAGATTGTGATCTGGAAATCACCTCATGTGGTTTCAAGGCCGGCTGCCCTGTGGACATAGCCACTGTTCCTCCTTCAAAATTATTTCTAGCTTTTGAAAAAAAATATATATATATACCCCCCCCCCCCCCCCACTGCAGATAGGAAAACAATTTAAGTTTTTCTGTTTAAGGATAAAGGCGTTGATTTTCACATGCAAATTATAGCACTCTCTCGTCTCTAACAGATGTTTGAGTGTCTGCGCTGAATATTGGGTGATTAACCCTGGATTTTGTTTGACTAAATTTGGATGCTCCAGATTCCCGTTTGCACTGATGTGGAATGTGGGCGCTGACGTGCAGAATGGAGATGCCTCTTCATCTATTTTTCATGTCTGCCAACCTCATGAAAGTATATTCAAGGAAAAAGTTATGAGAAACAGTAAGTTATCACAATGGAATGTGTAACAGTGTATTACTGAATGCCGTAAGACTCAATTTACCCCATTTTTACTTTGCCTGTTTCTTAGAACCAGTACTTTATATTCTGTATGATTTCACTACAACACTTTTACCACAAAGTAGGGAAAGGGTTGTCCAAAGTTAACCAAAGAATTTATACTTTTCGGAGACCTTTTTGCCATTGTTGCATGTAGATCCTATTCTGATTTGATAGAATATAGGTTGTTGAGTTGCTCAGGCCTTTTGTAATTGTTTTTGAAAAGTTTTTATGGCTAAGATTTAGAATCGGCAGACCTGGATTACTAGTGTACCAATTTAGACTCAATACTCAGAGCTATGATCTGTCAAATATGTTAAAACCAATGAATTAAAGCTATAGTTGGTAATCCTGTTCAGAAACACTTTCTGTTACACTGGGTGAAATGGTCCTTCCATCCTGACAGTGGTCAATACATTATGTATTCAACAAAAGGAGGTTAGAAATTTGGTCCGAATGGCAGGGATTGGTCAGAAGATTGGTCCTGCCCTCACCCCCCTCTGTCCCTCAAGTTCCAGGGGTATCACCTTATCTATTGGTTGTCCCACATGCCAATCGTTCTGACACGCTCACATAACGCCAATGTGCGTGCACGTTCCTTGTTGTTTGTATCTTCATTTGTAAAGTGACCTTGAAGGTTTGAAAGGCGCTTCTAAATAAAATGTATTAAACTAACAATAAAACAAATAAATGTATTAAACTAACAATAAAACAAATAAAACATCACCAAGCCAGCAAGGCTGCACATGCGCTCTTCTAGTGTTTACGTATCCAGTTGGCTTGAGTTAGCGTTGGTGTTAGCCGTTCATTGTAGCTCCGCTGCTCTCTCCGTATACTTTGAACGTGGCTGAGAGTCGCAAAAAGCAAACCGTGTTCATGTTTATGAGAAGAAGAGGAAGGCCTCAGTACAAAGAAATAAGAACAGAGTGGATTTGGGAGATTTTTTTCACGTGATTCCCTTGAGGAGCGGAAGAGCAGGTAAGACATGTGTGCAGCTATTCAAAAGGGACTTGGGGAAACTTATGGAAAAATTGCATACTGTACCTTTAAGCAATACTTTAGCTGTTGAACGTCTAGAGTTCACAGTTCTATTGACTACCTACTACTACGTTTCTCTTGAGCATTTTAGTAGCCAACATCATTTCAACCAATTTTAGCTTTCTATATAGCTTACCTGTGATAAGATCCATTTTAAGCCAGTTTTTAGACTTTTAGTGTTATTTCCACCTGCTTAAATTTACTGGAGCTATATTTGCGTACTGACTTCTTTAAAATCAAGGCGGCAAACAAACAACTGCTGGGACTGTCATGGATGTGTATCTGTGACGGGCCTGTTGTGAAATGCAAAACTAAATTGGAGTACAGATGAGAGACAACAGCTATATGAAACAAATAGACTTTTATACCTCATGTCTTTGCAATTGCTGAGCTATAATAGCACCCTGTTTAACCCCTCTGTCTGCTGACCTCTGAAAACCTGTTTGGAAGGAGCTTTCTGGATAAACAGGCTGAACGCTCGTACTTAAATAGTTGTATGGCGATGCAGCTTCAAGATAATGCTGTCTTTTTTCTTGGTGCTGCCTTTATTTTATTTTTCAATCACACTCACACCTAAGGGCAATTTGGAGGGACCAATTAACCTCACAGCCATGTTTTTTGGACTGTGGAAGGAAGTAGAGTAGAACCTTCTTGCTGCAAGGCAACAATGCTACCTACCATCTGGGCCACTGTGCAGCCCTCAAAATAACACAGCACTCTATATTTTTAGTCCCATCCCAGTTCATGGCCAATGACAGTTTTAGACGCATGTTCCCCATTCAGCCTCCGGTTGTTTATGTGATTTTGAAAAACAACGTGGGCTGTATAGATGATTGATTTTATGGAAACCTGGTCTGATAGATAGATAAGGCATCCCTCTTTGGATGGAGCAGCTTTTATTTGTAAGAATTTAGTTGAATCTATAACACATCAAAGGTGTGATAATACAGGTTCCAAAACAAAAACAAAAATCAAAGAGGAGTAAACAATGAAGGTCTTTAAACACCCTTCTATCTTATCAGGACAAAAGCCATGCATATTTCAAATGTTGATTAATCAACATAAGTACTTTCTTTGTTAAATAATGATTAATTTGCAATAATCATTTGTCTTACAGAAACATGAAATCAACAGGCGGATGATTTGGAGTGCCAACCATCTTCCAATCAGATTCGCTGAATGCTCCTTGGCTGATTATTAGTCATAATTGCTCATTTCAGTGGAGAATGTGTTTTTTTTTTTTTTTGCTAATTGTTATTTAAAATAAATTAATTCTGACTCTACTGCAATTAAATAACAAAAATGAATCTGAGTATGTCCAGCTACATGGCATTCAAACAAAGTAGTTTGAATCACCAAATGATTCTTCTATATTTGCACATGAACTCATCCTGTTTGACTTACACAATGCCTTGAGATGACAATTATTGTGAAGTGGTGCTACATAATTAAGCTGAGGGGGATTTTTTTTTTTTTTTTTTAGAAAGCTGTCAAATCATTAGGAATGTCAGACTCATGAAAGGGACATTAGCCATACAAAGTTCTCAAACTAAAGTGTCTGCCTCTGTGTGTTTATGTGGTTCACTGGACTGGCTACAGCTCCCTTGTGCAAAGTTGAGCTGCAGCTAGAGCTCCCCATGTCAATATTGGTGTTTACATACACGCTCAGTGTCGACTCATTTTGGTCTTTTTCTAGGACATAATCTCGCTTTATGCGGAACGCACAAAACATCTAACGTATTTGCTCTCATTTATAGACAAATTACCATATCTTTGTGGGGTTCGACAAGCAGATAACTCAAAGTTAACTGGCCACCTATAGTAAAACTTGTTTCTCAAGAATTTTCCTACCAGATCCAATGGTCTTCGAGCTTTATCATCACTTTAGTTTAGCTTATAACCAATATTATAATTTTAACCTTGTGTAGAATACAGAAAATCCACATTAAATTAAAACTTTTTTTAGGAGGATGTTTTTCAAAATACATTAACTTTATGTGCCGTATCATTGGTCCTTTGTATTAAAAGGCAGCATAAAAGCACAAAATAAATATGACAATTATGCCAACAAAGATTGCATATTCACTTCTGATCAGCACTGCATCTCTATAATAATTTCAGCACAGATTATTAATGAATTGTTGGTAATCAAACACTTGATTTACCATTTCTAAAAGCAACCATTCATCCCTGGAGTAAATATATAAAGAGTGTTTTTTTTTTACTCTTCAGCCTGTTGCTTTTTTTTTTTTTATGAAATCTGGCGAGTTATTGAGTCGCACCAAACACAGATGAATGCTGCACGTGTCTTACTAATGTGAGGTCTGATACAGTTGCCCGTTGAGATCAGTCAAGATAGAGCACATGCCACATCAAAGCAGACTGAGATGCAGATGGACGTTGTGTTCCTTCATTACGCATGCACCAAATCTCTTGGCTGGGGGGGGGGTGCTGCTGGTGAAGGCATCCGTGGCCACTTAACCAGCTGTAGCCTGAACCCATTGTGACAAATAGCCAAGCACGTTTTACTTCTGAAATCGCTAGCCCAACGTCACGAGGAAATGCTCCTTTCAGAAGATCACTTGAAGTGTCAGAAGATTCACCCTCCGCCCGCCCGCCCTCTTCCACGTCTGCTCGTATTTATGTCGTTCTTTCTCCTTTTGCTTGTCTCGCTCTCACTGTTGCTCTGTGTTACACACTTTCATACGCACAAGCACAAGTTCATGTATAAGGTTGGGATCCGGGTGCCATGACAACGGGGCACATCAAAATCCAATTAAATGGAACTTCCTCCCACTTCAGCAGACCGACAAATAACTTCCTCCTACCCCTTTTACCACCCCCCACCCCACCCCCTTGCATAAAACATAACCTCTGAATGTTTAAGATATCTGCACTCTTGTGAAGACGATAAAAATTATTACATTAGTTCAAACCTGTGGGGGAAATGAGACGTTCAAGGTCTGTCGGCATGAGCAAGAGGTGACCTACAGCATGAATGATAATTTCCTGGACAAAGTGCTGCCCCAGAAGAAACATGTGTCCCAGTCGTTCAGCCGCTTTTTACTATTAATGTTCATGCAAAACTATCTCTTCATTTTAAATACAGCACTGTGTTTGGACAAATGGGTCGTAAGTTATGGATGCGTCAATATTATGTATAATAAATGTTTGCAATAAAACTTAAAAAAAAATTTCCTAACATTAATTATTTTTGATTGTTCCATTAAAAACATGAAACCTATGCATTGTATAAATGAGTTAGATACATTTAAGGCTTTTATTTCTGTTTGGTTTTGATAGCTTACAGCTAATTAAACTCACACCAGACCAATAAAAACGTGGTTGTACAGTGTACACTCAATACTTGATCGGAGTGGCTCTGCTGAGCTGTTAATGAAGCTTTGGGTGCTTTAACAGGGGCCATCAGACCTTCTGCATTATTGTCTCTTGGCATCACCCCACAGATTATGTGTTTGGTTTAGTTCAGATGAGCTTTCTGGCAAGTTAAGCTCCACGATGATACCGTCATCATTGAATCAGGTATTGGTACATTTGGCACTGTGGGCAGGTCCCAAGTCCTGCATTTCCATAAAGTTCGTAATCAGAGAGAAGCACAGCGCATTCTAAAATTACTCGGTAGACGGCTACGATGACTTTGGATCTTATAAAACTCAGTCAGGCAATGCCACATTGATGTTTAAATCACTGCTAAATGTTGAAACATCACACTGCATCTCATTGTACATGGATTATATTTATTCTTGGACCTTGATCTCCAGATGAAGTGGAAAAAGAAATTAGTCCAGAAAAGAGGGCGCTCGACAACCAAACCACCGCCCTGTGCTGCCTTAACTCACAGAAAGAGACAATTGTGTCCCATTTGTCTGGATTAGCCTGTAAGCGTTGGTTCTTAACGGACTCATTCTAGGTACCTTGTGAATTCCATCAAAACGATTGAATGAACTCTGCTTCCTTAAAGGGTTTGGATCACCCCTGTTTCCTGTGTATGTTTTTCAAACGACGTTCTTCCTTCCACTTATCTAACTTTTATTATGCTTTCATAAGGCACTTTGTGAACATCTAGCTTCTTGAGCAAGGGGGATAAGCAATGTATTGCTTACCCCCCTTGTGGAGGGTGTCAGTGACTGCATCTGAGTGAAAACTGTCAAGTAAGCAGTCCATATGATTATGTCGTAAGCAGTGCCGTCTCTAGCATTATAAATTCAGTGGGACAGAAAAACTTAACACCTATTGACACTAACAAATTTTTTGGGGAACCATACAATCTGACTTTGATAAACTTTTAACTAAACAGATAAATTAGCATAAACCAACACGCTAGAAATGCCATTTTATCTAAGCTAAATGTAATTAAAATTTTATACATAAAATTGCAAATAAAGGCTCACTTTTAATGTTCATTTATTGAACAGATAAGATTTGCATCAATCCTTCAATGAGCTAGCAAGAGCAACCAACACTAGATTAATATTTGATTTTAGTTTCCATTTTCTTATGTTTTATTTTGTTTAAATTTCCTACATTTTATTCCATCTGTTTGTTTTTTTTAGTTTCTTTTATTCCGTTTTTATTTTCTAATGATTTAATCATGTAATGGACTTTGCATTGTCCTTGTACTGAAATGTGCAATACATATAAATGTGCCCTGCCTTTCCTAGATGGTAGCTATACCACGTGTGCAATTCAAGTATTTTGATTGGACGATCCGAGCTTGGGGCCGTAGTATTTGTACCCAACGGTTGTCTACTGACAGCGTGTTGGGCATGCACACTGCGTTTTCAGATGTTCATTATTTAAACAAACGCTGGTGGGACGGCCCCGACATCAAGGTGCCTCAAGAGCATTTAACCATTTAGTTTTCTGGCAGACTTAGATATATATAGACACAAATGTTTATAACAGAATTTTATTTATAAGGGAATCGGTCTTTTTACAATATTACTCTATAAAGAACGACCCTGTTATTGCAAACATAGAGCTCCACAGTGACATCTGGTGGGCCACCTGGCCCCAAACGCAGAGTCACCACAGGTAAGAAGTAACATAACAACGATGAATCCTGCTTTAAGTTTGGTAATATTTAGATTTTTAGAAAAGCAAAAATCAATACAAGCTGAGGTTGATAATAACAATCAAGAGAAATGCAGCATTACGTGTATAGCAAAACTATATATATGTATACTCATAATGATATAAGGTAATTACAAAAAGATTTTACCCTCAGGGGTGTCAAACATACGGCCCGCGGGCCGCATCCGGCCCGCCAAACAATTTAGTCCGGCCCTGTGTCTAAATGCATTATCATTATAAAAAAAAAAAAAAAAAAAAAAAAAAAAAAATTTCCAGTGTCCTGTCTGGCAATGTGGCAATAAGATGCCACAAAGAGCTCATCAGATTTGACTTTCACAAGTGGACAAGATAAAAGGAAGAGAATGATAAACAATTATTGAAAAAAACATGTACTTCATTCATTTGAAAATATGCAGTTCCTATATTGTCCACGAGGGGCGCTGTGTTTTAATTAGCAGATCAAGCTTCAGGTGTGGAAAAATTTAAATAATTTCTTAATTTTTATCTGTTTGATGTATTTTGTCATGCAGGACTGTGTTTTTAAAAAACGTGAATAAATATTTTTCAACATTGTATAATCACTGTTATCAGTTCTTATGCATAATGCACAAGTAAATGTTTAACTGAGTAAAAGTATTGTTGAAATTGCACATACTTTTCTTAAAAACGCTGAGGTTATTCATAATATATTGTGTAAAAGTGAAATTCATTTAATATAAAAATTAACAACAAGTCCACTTTTATTAGTTCTATTTAATCTTGCAATGAGTTTACTCGTGTGGCCCTCTTGAGATCAGATTAAGCTGAATGCGGCCCCTCAACCAAAATTAGTTTTACACCCCTGCTTTAGATAATCCTTTCATTTGTTAAAACGCGTCTGTACTGCTCTTATCAGCCAACAGAATGACACACAATGGCAACCTATGTGTAACATCCTTAAGACCTGGGTTTGCAGAACTTTGCAGCCCAATACATCTGTAAATGCCCATCTGGTGCGGGATCTCCATACTGTGTTAAACAGTGTGGGCGTCATCAATCACTGGCACCCCTGCATTGACACTGCCAAGGCCCCAGAGAGATGCAGAGAGCAGGGCAAGGCAGAAAACAGGGCTTCCTGCCTTAGTAGAGAGGCAGTTTACACGTTACGCCTCCAAGAGGTTGGACGGTAATGTCCCTCAAGGGCTGCCTTCCTGCTGCGCTTGTTGGCGGATGGGGAGTTGGGGTTGGGGGGGCAGAATGCCACTGCAAGACAGAAAGCATAAGTTTCAATATCACATTAGTCCTTTTGCAAGTCTTAAGAGGCCTGCCACAGCAGATTGAGAGGCCGGGGTCCACCACCACAATTAGAAAGAAAATAATTAACAATTAGCCTGCTCATTAGAAATAAACAAGCGGTATTGAAGAGGAAACCTTTCCGCTGCCGTGGACCCATTTGTGTAATGTGGGGGGGGGGGGGAGCAAAGATATTCCCTTCAAAATAGCGAGCAGCTCTCCATGTGCTGATGAGTGTTCATAGCCCACGGGGCTCAGCAGGGTTTGTGCTTCCTACACCATGCTGCCCAAACCCACGCACTCTTGTCTGAGGAGAGAGAGGAGAGAGAGCAAGGTCGTCCGTTTCGGTTTAAGCATCCTGTCTGCCTCTGCACCACTCATGCTCCGCAGCTGTGGACAGAGGCCGGATTTCTACCACTTCTTATATTTTAATATTTAAAAAAAAAAAAGAAAAAAAAAAGACATCTTCCTGCTGTAGTTCACGGGGCACTGTTCAGCTCCTCGATTGTGCTCAAGCCCACTGCGCATTGGTTGTCGAATGATGACTCAGAGCAACTTTTACAAATTGTAAAATAAATCAGAAGACGCCAGAGAAAACACACTTGATAAAATCCTCCGACGATTGAATGATGAATTTGCTGGCCCATACCTGGGTGTGCTTCGAATTGCCTAGGGGTTATTGCTATGTACTTTATCCACGGCTGGTAATTTATCACCTGAACACAGAATTGGCCACAGTCTCTCATTCACACACGCGGAAAGCAAACAGCGGAGAAGCATGCAGGCCGGTGTTTTTGCCGGGCAAAGGAAAAGTGTGTCCAACAATCTGAAGCAAAACCGTTGTTTTCTATCTTTTCTTATAAGTTGGCGCAAAAAAACACATGTTATCTGGGTCTAAAAGCATGAGAATCAAACACAATTTGTGTGATATCTGTACCTTGCTTCTGAGATTTTCAGGTCACTTTTGAAGGGCCTCTGTTCTGTGTAGCATGAATGCGTTGTGATGAAGGATGTAGAGTTCACTGTGCTCTACAGTGTTAGGACAATGTATGTTACTTTTGCACAGGCACAGCAACCATTGAATTTCTTCCAGAGATTCAATTCAAACATTAAAACTCATAATATAGATTTATTACACACAATAGGATATATTTTGTGTATTTTTGTTGTTTTTGATTATTGTTATTATTATTATGAAACTAAATGCAGTTTCTCAGAAAATTGCATTATTTGGTAATACTCATTAATAGCAGCATTTAGCTCATTATGATATATTTATTTCCCCCCACATTTGTGACATTAAATATTGTTACACGGTTTGCAGAATACTATGAGTATCTATGATTTATAAGTATAAGTTTCACCTCAGTTGTTTTGATGAGTCTTGTTGCACTTTAGGTTTAGTTTATTTGATTTGTTTATTCTTATATTTAAATTAAGGCATTTTATTTGCCGAGGCATGTTGATTAAATTAGTTCCTTAAGACAATTAGCCCTATCGAATCACAGGGCTCGTTAAACTTTGCGATAAAATATTAAAGCATCTTGGGGTCACAAACACAAACTGTAGGCATCAAGTAACTTTCTGGGCTTGTAAATTGAATGCACACTTTAAAAAGTAACAGTCTGGACCCTTGATCTGTAGTAAATCCGATTGGGACCTTTGAACATGATCTAAGGGAAGTTTTCCTCTCCACTGTTGCTACATGCTTGTTCGGTATTAGGTGTTACTGCAAAGTCAATGACACAATACAAGCGTCTGTCCACTGTGCTCATCCAGTAGGAGTGAAGGCTGCAAGTGAATGACTCAATGCAATCTGCTGAGTTTGCTTAGATTGGTTTGACTGAATTGACTTTGTAAAGTGCCTTTAGATGATATGTGCTGTTAATTGGTCCTATAGAAATAAAATTTAATTAAGTAAAATTTACCGTAAATACACACAGTAAATCACACTGTAAGGGGGGTCATGACCTCGCACGTTTCACAGTTGACTGGGGCAGTCAATGGCAACATAACCATAATCAATGGATAGGGAGTAATAATATATATTTTTTTAAAATAACAAAAGTTGTGTTTAATTCTACATGAGATTTGTGATGCTTTTTTATCATTCATTGTCACAATTCATAAAACTACTAAGCTAGAAGGAGGGACAAACTCATGCACTGATTAAATACACCGATCTGACATGTTTTTTTCTTCCTTTCTGTACAAAATGTAATTAGGTTGGAGCAAAATGGTCGGTACATGGGTCGGTAATGAGTATGTGACAAAGGTATGAACTAACTCAGAGCCATTTCATTGACAATAAAGAAAAGTTATTTTATTATAATTACAATAAAGGATTATTATCCATCCCTTTTCTAACACGCTCATCCCTATTGGGGTCACGAGGGGTGCTGGTGCCTATCTCCAGCTGTCAACTGGCGAGAGGCGGGTTCACCCTGGACAGGTTGCCAGTCTTAAAGGATTATTATTTAAAATATTATTTGTTATACTAACAACAGTTTATTAAGCCTTTGATCACTGAAGCGTAAGAGAGCTTAATGTCTAGATGCAAGTTGTAGGTTAGAAATGTAGATACAAATATTCTTACTGTGTTCTTTATTAAATTTCAATCAAGCCATAATTAAGTTGGTTTTTTTATTTAATAGATTTGCATAAAATCTTCAACATGATTAAAGAGCCGTGCACAATAACCTACAGCAAACATAATGCAGTGATTGTTGACGGAGGACTACAGATCTGCTGTGAGAGTTTTAATCCTAGGTGTGAGTTTTCACCTCGCTGTGTGACCACCCACTTCCTCTGCCACTGATAAAGGGTGTGAACGTACATGCAGAATCACAGACAATGTTCTTCTGTTGTTTTCCTTCCTGGGCTCTCTTGAACAACTGCAAGCATGTCTCTGTCAGGTACCCTGGAGCAGCAACATTGTGATCCATCACACCCCTTTCTTGGAAAACTTCCCAAACACCAGAAAGTCTCTCAGATAAAAAAAAAAAATCATGCATATTCATAAACCTGGCTGTCTGGCGCCATAAAAAGTCATTGCATATTCATACAGAGAGACTTTCTTCTGTACACAAGTTAAGGTCCCTACTAACTTTGTAGTATGAAAGGATATTGAATTGAAATAGATTACGCAAACATCAAATCAGTTGGTTTTGTAATTTCTGTAATAAAAACCAACAAAATAAAATGTAAATTGTTTTTATTTCATTGTGTTGTCGTTTTAAAGGGACTCCTTGTTCCTTATTAATACCAGATTAAGAAAGGATGCTCTTACTTCACACAGATCCCAGGAAAATAAAAGGTGTGAAGCAAATGCTGGCACGCACAGCACTACAGTGGATGGATGGGCTAACAAAAGTACAGCAAAACAGAGACCAAAGCTGCAGTCTAAACATGACTAATAGATACTACAGTAAGAACAAAGCATCGGACCCCTAGCTGTCATTTAAAAACAGTGGACATTTTGCCAAATGTCTCACTTCTGCTTACTGGGAATGTGTTTTCCTCTGAGCCACTGCTGTTTATTTCTCATCCATCTGTCAGGAGAGAGCTGCAGCGCGCTCGCCGCCTTTGTCTTGTAAATTCAACTTCTGACATCCACTGTAGAGGGTTGTCGTTTGACAGAAATAGACTTTTTGTTTTTGTTTTCTGGTCTTTTATTTTTTTTCCCTCGTTTCCTAACAACAAAGCACCTCTGTATCAAAACCGCAACGGGTGTACCTTGAAGTGAGAGCCATATATAGAAATCATGTAAATCAGGCATGAATTCGCACTGAGGTGGCTTCGTACATAGAACATTTCAAACACCTTCAGAGGAATAATGCTGATGAAGTAAAAGATTTGTTTTAAAAGAGCGAAGCAAGCCAAGGATGCCCTTTGTGCTAATGGTGCGCACGAACATTGCCGTATTATTTGGGATAAATTAATGAACACAATTTCATCTTCTGTGGGAGTGAAACAATTAAAACCCCAGTGAGTCGAACATTTCTTTGAGCTGAAAATGACTCCCCTTCAAACTAACTTGTATGTATTTTTAAGGAAAAAAATAATTCAAAAGTTTTTATAGATCAATACGTAATAGCCCGAGATTTAAAAATACTGTGCCGGTACACTGCACAGTGTGATGTGAGATCAATAGAGAAACGCATCTGGTTCACAGCAGGAGAGGAGAAAAGGGGATCAATAATAAGCAAATTTCCAGAAATTGCCAGAGGTATTGGCTTTTTAATTACCCATTTTTCTCTAAAGGTGTATCAACGAGTCACGATGAAGAAATGCTAATGATCTTTTGTGAGAAACCCAGATTTCAGCAGGAAAAAAACAACCCTATGCAAGTATAATGTACATGTATAAGATGTATTTATACAGGTTTTTCTTAGCAAAAGTGCAGTAAATATCTTTGCCAGGCAGCTGGTCCCCATGACATTTTCAACTCAGTCACGGCATTAAAAGCAGCCATTTAGTTATAATGTGGAGGGGCAGATTCACAAAGCTTTTAGTTTGTGGTAAAATTTTACAGAAATTAGTTTGCATGTCTTACTTATTCTTAAACAAGCACAGTGGCATATTTTTGAGCAAATAGCAACTGTCTCCCCTTGTTTACATTATGCCTGCATATAGGGGACAGTTCTTCTAAATATATATATTGTCTATTTATTTATTTAAAGCCAAAAGCTTTGTATTTTCAAAGACCAGCGCCGTTTGCGTTATGCAGGATACATGAAAGAAAATCTCCTACAGAAAGCAGGTTTTGTTTCTGGCACAGAAGAACAAAGAGGGAATAAAGAAACCCGAGGTTTGTTTGACAAACCAAGGAATAAAAAAATAAAATGAATGAATAAATAAACAAATAAATAAATAAATAAATGCATCTGGGATGTAACAGAAGGAATAATTAAGCCTCTCCTGCAGTGAGGTGTGTCAGATATCTTTGCTATTAATTTTCTAATTAAAACCTCTGCGTAAATTTAGTTCAAATTAAGTTATCGTTATACAATATAATCCTTATAACATTGCAACGTTCCAACAGATACTTCACATACAGAGGTTGTGAATTAGAATACAAATAAACTGACTTTATGGAGAAGATCTATCTTTGCAACCTAAGTAAGGTGCACTGAGGGATTTCTGCTCTGCTCAGCTGGTGTGAAGCAAGTTAAGCACACAACTAGTACCACACAAGAGAGATCCAAATTAATTGTTTCATTTATTAAGTGAAAATAAAAGGAAGTAATTGCGCAAATGTTTTATTTTTATATTGAGATATAATTATAACTCTGTATAAACCTATATACTACAAATGTACTTTATCATATTTTAAACATCTTATACATTTTAACTACAATCAATTATTTTTTTTCCCCTCTGGATAAAACACCTAAAAGGATACATTGGTCTTATACAATTTGAACTTCTTTTATGAACTAGAAATGCCAACCACGTGGGATTTGTCCAGTGAGAGGTTGCTCCTAGAGTATGAAATTTCTAATTTTTAAATATTTTTGAAGCAAGGCTGTGTTGAAAGATTCTGAGCAGTTACTGTATTATCTGCAGTAGATCTTTCTCCTTGTGTGTTCATTAAGTTTAAATCCAGGTTCATTATTTTCCCGATTCAAAGCAAAAGACTGTTGGCGAGGGCAGTTTGAAAATTCTGCCAACTTGAATCAACTCCAGTCTCTAAAATGTCATCGTGAATCATGTGAACATTTTGTAAACCTTTAAACCAACAAGACTCTTTCATATAGATCGGAATTTGTTTTTAAAGGACACTGCTTGTGGACGTGGCCCTGCACTTAGCTTCAGCCATGGGGATGTTAATCTGGGTTTATAAAACATGAAGAAAGGGAGATCATTTTCTACTACAGGTAAATTGTTAATTGCACAATAACAATATTAACCAAATCACAGGTTAGAAATGTTAAATTCCCTCAGTAGGATAAAATGTCAGCTATTGGAAGAGTGGGGGGAAACGGGGGGAAGGGGGGTTACTGTCAAGCCCAACTGATTTCTACACCTATAACTCCCTGATATTAAAAATATTTATTTAATTATTCAGGAAATTTACTGGAAAAATTATGGGGATTTTGCTGAAAATTTATATAACCCAAAGATGATTTTGGTTTCAGTTGCATCACCTCCATATTTCCACTATTGCCTTATTTTTTCCCCCCATCTTTTCCTTATGTTGCTACTCTTTTTAACTGTGTATACACTCCCCACCTTGGCTTAGGGCATTGCATCAGCTTACTCACCTGCCATGCATCAGTTAATGACATTTCAGCGTATCTCCCCCAGGTTTCCATCTGGTCCGTGCCAATTTTTTTTCTTTTTCAGTCTGCCACTGTGTTGCACACACCCTCGTGGCTGGTAAAGTCTAGTATCTCTTGTATCCTAATGTTCATTGACACTATTACTTCTGTTTGCTACCTCCACCTGCTGGCTGTCAAACACTCTACTGCAACACGTTTGACCAGTTGTGTTACATATGCAAGCCAATCAAGCTACAAGGTAGGCACTATGCCAATGTTCATCATGATGGTCCATGTAAGAGAGTAAAGAAAAGCATAAAGTGTGTACTTTATGGAAAGTATGAAAGGAAGTAAGTTTTCAAGTCTTTCCACATATTTACATTCATGCTTTCCATCCACTCTAACTGTGCATGAGATATTTGCTAAAAAAGAATGGTCTTTACACAAAACTGGTCAGACATATTCCAATAGACATGGACCTAAACTTGCAGGTAAAGATGGCGCCTACAAATGACTGACTTAAGGTCGCTGAACAGAAATGTATAGCAGACTATGTACTCTTTTCCTTGCACTTTGCTATTATGGCTTAGAATTCAATTCAATTCAATTTATTTATATAGCGCCAATTAACGAAACATGTCATCTCAATGCACTTTCCAAAGTCAAATTCAATCAGATTATACAGATTGGTCAAAAAAAAATTCCTATCTAAGGGAACCCAGTTAATTGCATCAAGTCTTGACAAACAGCATTCACTCCTCCTGAAGAAGCGTAGAGCCACATGGACAGTCCTCTCCGTTGTTCATGGTTTTGCAGCAATCCCTCATACTGAGCGAGCATGAAGCGACAGTGGAAAGAAAAACTCCCCTTTAATGGGAAGGAAAAACCTCCTGCAGAACCAGGCTCAGTGTGAACGGCCATCTGCCTCGACTGACTGGGGAGTTAGAGAAGACAGAGAAGAGACACAGCAAGAGAGACAAAAAGGCACAGAAGCACACATTATGTGAATGTGCTGGTCTGTCTCATAAAATCACAATAAAATATATTGGTACTCTTGGTTATGATGTAAAGCTAAATGTAAAAAAATATGTTCAAGGAAATGAATACTTTTGCTATGACTCAGGCCTTGACCACAGATCTGATTAAATGTAAATATCTGATAACAATAAATGCAAATCTCAAGTAAGTAAAACACACACTCACACAACAACAACAAATGTTGATCAAGTAACAGATTTTTAATAAAAAAATATTCTGTACTACCGTTTTTATGTCCTACCCAATTATTTCCTCCATGAAACGCTCCCCTCCTCTCATCCCTCCAAGCGAAGCAAATATTCAGTTAGAGGGTTTTAGCACAGTACAAACATGAAGAGCTGATAAAAGGACTAAAACAGCTGCACGCTAATGCCTGTGGATCTACCTTTACTGGATAGCTTGCAACTAGCAGATCAGTCATAAAAGAATAGAAGAAAAAGCCTGGAAAGAAAATCTGATGGATGCCTTTGTGAGGCAAAAGAAAAGAAAGATGCTTACACATGGGGCTGAGAGACGCTTATGGGCATTCGAGGTTTTTCTTGTGATGACTCCGCTCATGATTTATGTAGGTATGGCGTCTCCTCTGACCTTGAGAGCTGCCTCACTTTGTGCTGATGTTCGGGTTAACTAGGGATTGTGGGAGTTGGAAGTCCCATAGAGGGTATTTTTTTCTTTTTGACCTCACACGGTTTTATTTTTTGTGTGTGCGTATACAGCTAGCATCATGATCAATATCCACCTGAGTTCATGTGGGTTTTTCAGAGATATTACGCAAAGATGGTGTTTTGAGGTTTGGATATCGCTTTAAACCCACCATCCCTGGAAACTTCATTTTTGATATTTTGCCAGGGTGCGCAATAGTTTTAGTGCATCAAGTTACTCAGTATAAAATATTATGTAAAATGTACTATTTCTGACTAACTGCTGGGAAAGTTCTATCTACTGTTGATCCAACAGCGTCTGCCACAATTTGCACTTAGGGTTAGATTACTAAAAGATAAAATAATACTTTTTTTTTTATGAACATTAACATCTTTGCTTGTTTTTTTTGTAGAAGTCTAAGATAATAATAATAATAATAATAATGATAATAATAATAATAATAATAATAATAATAATAATAATAATAATAATAATAATAATAATAATAATAATACATAAAACTTATATGGTGGGTTTTGGAAAATAATTAAACAATTAAATTACACAATTGAAAATACAATAAATTACATACCAAGGAATGATCATTCCTGGATGACTGAGAATCTTCACCAGAATAAATTACATACTACGGAAATGCAAGTTTAAATAGGTGGGTTTTGAGATGCGATTTAAAGTTCTGTAATGAGTTTGAGTTCCAAAGGGTGGAGGCAGCAGCGAAGATTTAGTCCCCATATAGTAGTATAGTTTTTTTTAAAGGGACAGTGTGTAACTAATTTGGCTTTTAATTAGCAAAAATTAAGTATTGCTTTTATTAATACATATTATGGAAAAGTCTAATAATCTCATATCAAAAATGAAAGCATTCTCATAACTTAGAATTAGTAGTTTATAAATACATAGGCATCGGTGCACCCACTGGGAGGCACCATGTTGCGTTGCTATTTCTCTTTTCACAAGCTGAAAGGGGACAAACTGTTAGCCATACACATTCTCCCTATCTATCTTCTATATAAGGACGTGCTGTCGGTGGTGGAGGAGTATAAAACAAGCAAAGACAGTCGTAGCACATTCTATTTGCCATTTTCTGTTTAAATGGAGGACCATCCATACTCTTTGTCCAGCGAGAGGAAAGAGAAAGTAACCAAGAAAGGAAAAAGTAATAATCTGGAAAAATACAAGAGTCTATATCGGTGTAGCTATTGTTACCAGGTGGAGTGGAGATAATTCATGTGGGAGCAGGGTCTCAGAACTGATATGGAGGTTGCAGGCTTTCTGCTGGACAGGTAAGTTAATTTAACATAACAGTGAAGTTTATTTTTGCCATTATGTTAGAGACAGAGCAGTGTAGTCCAGCAGCTACTCTGTCGTCCCGGCAGGAACGAGTCGTTTTGTTCGCCTCTCTCTCCCTGAGAGGGAGAGATAGACGAAGGGTATGTATGTACTGTACGTGGAGGGATATCGGCCGGCCCGTTCACTGTCTGTAGTACAGCAGCAAGACTGGCCAAGTCTCTTTACCGGGGTTGATAGTCGCTTATTTTAGAGCCCAAATAAGCGACTGTATGTTCAGAAACAAGCCCAAAAAAAACACCACTTATAGAATTTACAAGCGACTTTAAAAGAAAAGAAAAAAAAAGCGGACTTGACAACAGTGCCAAAAAACATTTCACAGAATGACCATATACTCTGAGGCTTCCGTAGTAGCTATTAAGGCGAAGTTGTTTGTAATTTAACGCACTGCTAGATGGTGAAAATCCAGTGTGAAAATCCTACACAGTGTGGCTTTAAGGATTCATGACTGACTTTTAAAAATTTGGACCATAGATGCTGAGTTGCCTGTTTTATCCGCCTCCAACAATATTTTCATCTAAAGACTTCAAATAATGAAATGACTCTGATGGATTGACGTAATAAAAGCTCATTTACTGGGCCAAATAATACCCACCTTACATCTTAATACACTGACAGTGAGGGGAAATGGATTGTGTGGTTACATCTGTATCATGTTCACAGGAGATCAATCTGTCACTCTGCTACAGTTGCCTATTCAATATCGTCCTTGGCCTCGAACTCCCTAAGTAAGATTTATGCCCGAAGCTTGGGAAGCACAAAGTCAGGTCTCAAAGTAAAGCAGATGCATTGGATTTTTATTTCTTAATGTTTTGAATCCATCATTTTGCTGATAGAAATTGCATAAAGGTTTACTTCTCAAAAACTGCTCATGAGAAATTTCACAGTGGTTGACTCAGTGTGCCAGTGAAAACGGATCATGTCATCACAACAAAATATGTAAATCCCCTGTGCTGACTGTCATCAGCGCTGCAGACAGTTCAATAAATCTGCAAAAGATTAATCAACATGACAACAGCTTCTCTCTGTGAAAACTCACATCTTGTCAAAGCGAAAATATATCTTCCTCAGAGACTAAACAAGAAGCAGGAACACCTACTAATCCAGTGGGAATTAATACAGTGCATTTAGTGTAATATGATGTCTCATATTAAAGGTGGACTTACCATTAAGTGTTAGTTTCCTCCACACATAGGATTTTGCATACATGCCTAAGGAATTGGTTTTGCTCTCATTTGATAAGAGGACATTCCTTTAGCTTTTTTTTTTTTGTCCTGTTCCTCTATATTGATTAGGGCTTCATTCTTTCGGCCTAATTTCAACACTGTCTTTCTTCTTGCAGCTCTTCTGTGAAAGCCATATTTGAGGAGCGCATGGCTAATAGTCCAACAGATCTTATCACCTGAGCAGTAATTGTCTGTAGCTCTTCCAGAGTTCCCATCATCTTCTTGGCTGCTTTTTGGTCAGTGTTCATCTCTCAAAGCACTGAACAAAAAAAAAATGTCTTCATAGAAATATATGGTCCATGCAATCCAATCACACAGACATATTGAAAGTCAATTAAATACTGTACATTCTAGTCTGATCCTTGTTATAAAACAATTCAATCAAATTTAGTTTATTTATTCCACACTCTTTCCATTTTGGATGACTGATTAAACAGAGGTTGGAGAGATGTTCACATACTATTTGAAAACCTAATCCTGCTTTAAACTTCATTATCCGTCTGCTTGGTCCCTTAGTCTTAATGAAATGTTTTGTTAGCCAACGTTCTTAAAAAACCCTGTGAGATCTACACGGCATAAACTAAGCTGAAATTAAATTGTACATATTTTATCTACTTCCACATTAGATGACTTCTCAGGGAACCTGTTCAAACAACATTTTATTGGGGTAATATCAGATAAAAAAAAGCATGATGAATGTATATGCACAACGAAAAAAAGGGAAACATGTTGTTTTCTTTCCACTTTCCAGATGTACAATTCTGTTTGTGGGTCCATCATGAATAGTAAGAAGTGAAGTGAGAATATTAAACGTTCAGTTTAAGTCAAAACAAACTCAACACGACAAGAGACTGAAACTACACACAGCGAAGTTGACATGTTTTGGGGAAATACAGCCGACACACAGTAACAAATAAGTCCTATGCCCGATCTTTTGCGCTATTTTCCTTGCACTGTGGTGCCCGGCAGCTGCGGCTGATTGAAGGGGGCATAGCTAAACGGTTGACTCCACTCCTCCCCTCGCTTCCAAAGGCCATAAAGGGTTCACAACCAAACCAGTCACAGCAGCAATCACACCAAACCAAGCTCACATCGCTATTACTAAACAGGACATGTCATGAAGCTGAGAGTTGTATACATGTGCAGCTACAAACTGCCTTTCATTAACCGCTTTTGTTGTTTGGCTGGAATTCAACACCTCCGCCTACACTCACATTATTTTAGTTGGTGGAGTGGCTAAATAATTAATCAGCAAACCTTTTGTCCTTTTTAGTGTATTTAATTAGACAAATGCAGCCCCCCAAAAGCAAAAGGTTAAGGTAAATCCAGTGCCAAACACTGTATGAGCAGCTGTGATAAAATAAGTACACTGTGTCGTGAGCCATTTAGGCTGAGCACCATCAGCCGGCGGATGCTAATGGGTGACGATGGCTTAATCTCCAAACTGCTTGCCTCTTCTCTGCATGTTCGCCGGAGGGAAGTGAGGGGGGGGGGGGGGGGGGGGGTCACAGACACACATATGTCAACATGTTTTATATATGCATTTTCATCTGCTGCTGATGGCTGAGGCAAAGGAGCTCAGGCGATGGGGTCATGCTCTAAGTCAAAGGTGGGACAGAGATAAAAGATGAATGTTCATTAAATCCTGATTTAAAATCAGTGTCGTCTCTTTTCCCGCTCTGCTGCTATTTGAGCTGCTCAGTCTTATTCTGTGCTTGTTTGTATTCCCTTTAAGTGGGTGGCAGCAACACTCCTGACCTCACAAATTCCCGTTCACCTTTAATGATATGTTTATCACATCAAACGACTCCCTCACTGTTTGCAATTAAGCAAATCTAACGTCATCAGATCCGCGCTAATGTTCATACAGGGGGGCGTTTAAGCAGGTTCTGCCAGTTCTAAACCAGACATAAACATAACACAAAAACACGTGCTAATGCATTTTGAATATAATTACGGCATAAACACTATGAAGATCTTGCCCCCAAATCCCAGATTAGTTACTGAAATAAAACGAGCTAGGGTCTAATTGATTGGGGTTCAAGTGATTAAAGGAACCAAACCCTGAGATGCATCTGAAAATAAATGTAGTGTCTTCTATGTGCGTTTCCCTCACCGCGGCCAAGGCCAACCCTTGTTTTCTTCAGATGACTGGTAGTCTTTTCTGTATTTGGCAAGCAAATTACCATTTTAGATTTACTGAGCTGTAATATGACATAATCAAGTTATAATTTATCAATTAGAATAATTAAAAGGCGGATCCAATCTAATTAAAGTGGTGAAAAGGCTCAGAGGATGCTATCCGCACATAAATGAGGCCCCTGGTTGAGTTTTCAGATGCTCTGGTGCATTAGCTGTCATTCTTTTTTTTTTTCATTCCTCTATCTAATAGGTTCTTGTAATCGCATCTTCTTGCAGTCAAAAATCTGGGGGGAAAAAGAAGCTTCTGTGGGGTAAAGAAAAGTAATGCTTTGTGGCATGGGAGGTTGGCTGTGCGTCAGTGGACACTAATGAATTGGCACTGTCAGCAGTGTGAACTCTAGACCCAACAGTGCGATGTGCTTAGCGGTTGTCCTGAAGCATGTCAGCAGGATGGGTCCGGCGAGCTCGTAAGACAGAAATGAGAAAGTGAGAAGGACGGGATGGAGGAGAGAGAGAGAGAGAGAGAGAGAGAGAGAGAGAGAGAGAGAGAGAGAGAGAGAGAGAGAGAGAGAGAGAGAGACAGACTAGCCCTACTTGCCCTATTTATATAATTATACTGTATATTATAAGTATGCAACGCTCCTCTCCAGCTGTCCAAGTTATCAGTGTGTCATACACCTGATAGATTGTGGTTGTAATGTGTCAAAATATGAGATAGTTCAAAAAGTATTATTACTTTTAAAAGGCACTTTATTAGCTGTTGTAATGCAGTTTCATACCAGTCTTTCTTAAACAATCACATAAAAAGTAGCACGTGTTCCTCCTTTGCACCAGCGTACCTTTCCCCACCTTTCCCCTCCCCCGTTTCTCTGCCTCCCAACCTTTTCTTCTCCCCTTCCCATGTTTCATCATTCTCCCTTCCTCCCTCCTTTTACCGTGTGTCCCTTTGGCGTCATACACAAGGACAAACAGCTCACAAGCCCATCTCTACGCCTCTCTCAACAACGAAGCATCATTTAAAAAGGCCAACCTGTCAGGGAAGCAGCATGTCAGATGACACTGCAGATACTGATGAGGGAAACATGTACTTGTGGTAAAGGAGACAAATGATTATGATGTGATGATGAAGGGGGAGGAGATAATGACCCCCTCGAAGAAAAGAGGCTGAAAGTTCCTGGCTTTCCGCCGCAAAGTGGTCTTCTCTGTGTTTTTGCAGTTTCTTTTAATCTGTGTTTTTCTGACTTCCAACACAGTGGGAAAATCAGCATGAATTCGACTTTGCAGCTAAGTGAAACATTTCGAGTTTAGCATGCCAGTCATTTAAAAGTATTCATCTAAGCCGATAGATAAACAAGTTATTAATTTAGTTAGTAAGTCAGTCAATCATGCAGTCATGTGTGGCATCCCATTAGACAACAAAGCTTGGGTTTTATCTGGCAGGCGGTGACACAGAAATATTTAGCACACATCTAATATGCATAGAAATATTCTGACTACCGACCTTATTCTAAATAAGCCAATATTCAGATTATGCTGTTTGCATGTGATGCACATTAAATATTTAATCCATAATTCCTAATAACGTCGTACACCCATAAAAAGTCCTCCTATGCTGGTTTTTGCACCTATTTAAACCCTTGATCATAGCCATATCCCTTAAAAAAACAACATTTCTTGGGTTACTCTCTCACACCAGTATGTACATGTGTATTCCCATGTGAAGCTTTCTTTTTCTGCATCCAAATTCCCAGAGCCTGAGGGATGTGACATAAAGCAGCAGTGTCTGTTGCAATATGCCTAAAAAACTGGCAAGACATCACATTGGTGTTGACTGTGTAAATGTATGAAGAGGACATCAGAGATGTGCATGTTTCTATTATTTCTTCAGGATAAGGTGTTCTAAAAGGCCGTTCATATCTCAGGGACTTCTTCAGAGTAAGGGCTAAACAAGATTAATATCAGAGTATTACCTACATGTAAACATGCTCAAAGACTTGAAAAGCCATTGACTTAAAGCCCCAGAGTGTAAGATTTTCACACTAGCACTCCATCTAGCGGTGCGCTAAATGAATTACAAACAACTTTGCCGTAATAGCTACTATGGAACCCTCAGAGTATAAAACGTGTGACAATGTAAACATGTCCTCCATGTATTAGTTACTGCTTAAATTTCAACCTAACAAAACAAACTCTGAAATGCAGAATGTTTTTTCACTTTTCTGCATGTGCGATCGGTGATTTAATGTCCTCCAATTCTGTTTGGTGTCAAACTTTAAGATACATTTACAAATGCGGCTGAGAGATCATAAACAGTATTTCAGGATCCCTGGTACCATGTGAAACTAGTGATAAACAGGGAAATTGGCAAATGACTATAAGTGGATGATTTTTAGCTTTTTTGGCCCTGACTGATCATCAGCTGGTCAGAAAAAGAAAAGCCATTTTTTCCCCCGACGTGAGCACAACATACTGTATCAAAGCACCAGTCAGGAAGTTCTTACAAAGTGAGGACTCAAAGTTAGCCATTTCCAGTCTCAGTAGGCAGTAGAAAATTAATTTAGAGGAAGCACTGAGACCTAAGGCTACGTCCACACACAGAGGACATTAGGTGCATCTGCGAAGGTATTTTGTCAATTGGGCCATGCCTTCTGTCTGTGGTTCTTATTTTGATCTATTGACTGTTGTTAATTGAAGTCCAGGTTCTTGCCTTATTAGTTATTCTTTTGTGTTCAGTTTCTTAACTTATCCCTGCATTCCATTCTCTGTATATTCTAGTTTTTATAAGTTTAGGTTAGTATTTATCTTTCCCCTTGGATTCAGTGTTTCTGTGCATATCTATTCAGCTCCTCTGCCTCCCTTCCTCAGTCTGCCTGCTTACCCTTCCGTCTCAGCTGCTCCACATCGCCCCTGATTGACACAACTGTAGTCCTCATTTTCCAAACCCCCTCCCACAGTATAAAGGCTCACTGGTTTCTTCATTGTTTGCTGGTTTCTTCCATTGGCTTCATGTTCCCTACTGCTTAGTTGACCTGCCTGTTCACCTTACAGAATAAAAAGGTCCTTAAATGAGCAATAAGCAATTTTCACCACTAGGTGGGACTTGAGCACTGTCTGTAGACCAAAACAAGATGTGTATCAAGCCACGCCTCTCTCTACCTCCACTCTAACTACAAGTAACGCATCATTTTATAATGCTGTGAGCAAGATACATTTTTTCTATCCAATGGGTGTACTCTCCACCATTTTGTACCTGGCGGTGGCATTTTATGGGCAGGGAGGGGCTCAGCTCTAAGTGGCAGCTTTTCACGTCCACGTAAGTGCACGCGTGCCGGCCCAGTTATGCAAACAACAGACTGGAGAGATAGTCTGTGACGTTATATCATGGTCTATCTAAAAAGGTACCTTTAGTTCTTCACAAAACTATTTTTTAGTTCTTTCAATATAAAATAATTACATTTCGCTTATTGCTCCTTTAAGTTTGCATTAAAAAAAAGGCCTGGGCCGGTGGTTAAGCGAAAATCCAGAGGGAGCATTTTCCAGAGTCTGAGTGCTGCGATTGAGAAGGCCTGGTCAACACAATGTTAAAACGTTGTTCTCTGAACATTCAAGAAGAACTGAGACGATGATCTTAAGCAGAAACTCAAGAAAAATAAAATAATGCCAGACCATTATGAACTTTATACGCAAACAGAGGTTTAAAATCTATTCCCAAACAGACAGGCAGCAAGTGGAGGGAGGATATAACGGGGGCGATGTCATCATGGCTGGAAGAGTCAGTTAAAAGAGAAGCAGCCACAATTTGGGCTAATTGAAGGCTGCTCAGAGACGACAGAGACACAACGACCATTACAGTACTCAATTCTTGAGCAGATAAAAGCGTGTATGCTCCTTTCAAGATCAGCATGGGATTAAGCAATGTTATTATTGGGTCATGGCTGCAATATGTTGCATGTGTTCCATAGCAGTGGTTCATGTGTGTGCCGTTAACATCATATGAGCTCATGGAGCTATTTTGTTTTTGTTTTTTGTGTGTGTGTGTGTTTTTTTTTTACTTTTGAATCCATTGCAGCCAGGCATTTATGCTTCAGTGGTGTGAATGTGTACTAAGATGATGGCAGGCAATTATTATTTCATGGAATTTTTATTTCTATGCAGCTGAACTGAAAGACAGACACTCAATAGCGTGATGGCAGTATTATATTCTTGCTTCTTCCACCTCCAGCAATCCTGCACCCATTATAAAATTGTGTTGCTTGTCAAACGGCCAATAAATTACAGATATCACTAACCTTAAAATGCAAAACACTGCGGCATCTGGTGTGAACAAAATAGCTGGAATGATCATTTGTACTGTTTCTTTGCAGTTACAGTCTAACTTCATCATCTGACGTCACAATCTACTAACCATTGACTCAGCACTCAAGTACCTAATCAGGACACTGGAATCAGCCTCTCTTTGCTATAAAAAGCAATTTCAGAGGCAGGGACTATACTGTATTTTGTATAAACTGCTTCAAAATTCTCTGCTCAACCAGCTGCCAATCCATGCCGCAAATCCCTCATCCCGCCACGTCTCGAAAGTGTTCAGATCTTTGTGACTGGGGGGGGGGGCAAGTGAAATTCACTTGATATACAGCATTTGTTTCCCTGACATTGTACATGGATGGTTGTTTTAGGGTTGCAGACACAGAGAGAGAGAGAGAGAGAGATTGTGTAGCTGTGGCCGTAAAACAATGAACATGGTCAGTGACAATAGAGAGTCAACATCTGACTGATGTCCCGCGCCGTGGCAAGAAATAATCATCCACACTGTTACACAATCAGTCTGGACTGGTGACAGCAACTGGTGAGGCAAGTTTTAGAAATACTTACAGCACTCTGTCTGGCACCAACAAATGTATCACAACCTTTCTTGTGTTTGATATAGACACCGACTGATGCAGCTCAAGTGCAGAGGCATCATGTATACAATGGTTTGTTGCCCTATAATGAGATGGCTAAATAAGCAATGGCAAAAATGAATAAACCATTTCCTGTTGTTTACTGAAATTACAAAGCGTTCGTACACAGATGACAACAGGCAATGGATCACAGAGCAGTTCTTACCCAGCAGTTTGTCAGATGTCTGATGAAATTCTGACCAGCTTTAACTTTATATTCTCTTTACACACAGTTGTTTTCGATTCTGTTTTTTTGTTTTCGTCATCCAAACCTTGGAGTCCTGTTGTTTTATTTCTGTTGACGGTTGCAAGAGCTCATCCTAACTGACACCGAGGGAAAAGATGCAACTGTACGGTGATGTTTAAACAGCAACTGTGATGGTGACGCATTACTTTAGTTAACAAGGCAGCATTTTTTTTTTTTGATTATGTACACCGTTTCTGCTGTATTTTATGTGGACAGACACAATTAGAAATTTACCTTTCATTATTTAAAGTACTGCTCAGTGTTTCTGAGTTTATTTCTGTTTATTTAAAAAAAAAAAAACAAAAAAAAACTAACAGCTGCTGCTGGCATCAACTCTGCAGACCCCTTTTGTCTTTCTTCCCCATTATAAGTCTAGCTCAGGGCTTCTGCATTTAGCTCTGTATCTTTCTAAAATAAAGAGACTAACAGCTTTTGCTGCCATTAGCTTTGTGAAATGCCTTTGTTTTTTTTCCCTTAAAATATTTTCAGCTCATTGCTTCTGTGTTCAGCTTTCTATCTTTTTCAGCTGAAGCTATTGACAAGGCTATTGCTGCCATTAACTTCATCTACTCTCAGTTTTTTCTTTCCCATAGATAGGACTCTTTGATCATTGCCTTCTATGCTCACCTTTGTCTCTATCTTGGACAAAGCCATTAGTGGAGCTGTTGTCGACATTGACTTAATGCACCTCAGTGCATCCGTACCTAGCTACATCTTTTACTAGGCAGCACAATTAGTAGAACTATTGTTGCTAAGAACTCTGCGTACTTCATGTAAAAAACCTTTTCAGACCGGTGCTTCTGATTTTTCTGAGCCCCATTCCTGACCTCTCAACCCATAGACCATCACTGCATATTTTCGTGGTCCTGTTTTAGTTATCTTATTCTTAAGAGGGTTCCACTCCAAAGTCACAACATACTTGTTTAGGATACATTACTGCAAAATCAACAACTTGAGGCAATCACCTGGGCTTCTTTAGATTGACAGGTTTTTACAAGATAGAAATGATCAATTGAATTTGATTGTATTATATTTGAATTTGGACTGAATATTTCTCTATTTAATTTGCATCTGACTAAAGCACTTGGATGTATTAGAATGGGCTAAATGGGCTTGCATAAAACATTATTATTTAGTCTGACATATAATTTCCGTCTGGGAGAACACATTTCCAGTTACTGCAGGGTACGACTATTTTTTATTTTTTCATCTCTATTGTTTGTCTTTAAAATTATGCTAGAAAAGTAGATGTATAACTCTTACATTATTAGTTGCAAGCAATACATTGTGTTACGTTTTAGACATTACTGTGCAGCATTAGCTCTGTAAGTGATGACTCACACATGTTCCACATGAAAATATTAATGTAAAGCAAAACATTTATTGTCAGTTACATCAAAGTAATTGGTGAGCACACAAGGTCAACATTCCAGTCATTTTCTTTTGCAGTATTGCATTTGTTTCACTTTAGTGCTACAACATAACCAATACACTGGATTGCACTTATATAGATAGTAATGATAGATCAGTTATATTTGACAGAAGCTGGATAAAAAGTTTTCTTTTAAACCTTTTATTTACCATGTTTACCAGAAACAAAAGAGAAAAACAATTCGAATAACAACACAATAGCAGAAAAGACTTGTTACATTTTTTTTTGTGATTTTCACTGTCTTGTTTGATTTTGATAATGGTGAATTATACCTATCATAAAACAAAAATATACACAAAGAAGCTTCAATGAAAAGGCATTTGTTGGACTGTTTCTATCAGATGAAAAGGAGCTTAGGAAAAAAAAGTTTTCCTTCATTCTAGTAGATTTATTGTTGCATACCTGCTGGAAAATATATATTTGCATCAAATGTATATATTTATGCATTTTTTCCTGCTGAACGGTGCTTTTCCCAATCCATTAATAGCTCACTTAAATATCAAGGACATTTTAAGACGATGTCTCCGAATGGACTTCAATTTTACCTTTACCAATATAAATACACTGCACTTAAAAAAAAAAAAAAATATTAGTTAAGTATATTGCGTGGAGAATATTTAAGGTGTGAAGATTGGTGTGTTTAGAGAAGTAAGTTGCTTTTTTCCTTTAGCATATTCTCTAAAGAGACTTGACATTTTCAAAACCAGCTAGTTTGGAATGAAATTACCATTAATGGTAGTTGCATTTCTGCTCTCATTTAATGCTGATTTGCAACTTTTCTTTGGGGAGCACCTGAGATATTCCCTTAAGTTCTATCTGGTACTGAGTTTCAGACTCGAGCAAAGTGCAAGGGCAAAAAATAGCGACAACAAATGTTCTGATTTTAAATGTTCACTTTTTCTACATCAAACTTACACATTTTTCTCTCTTTTTTGGCAAACTTTTAGGTTTATTTTAAACAGCAATATTCTGCTTGATTCAGGAACTGAGCCTGCTGTCGTGGAGGGAGGAGACCTTCACACTGCACCCAAGTCACACAATGCATGGGGGGCTTCACTATATGAATTCAGTTTTCATTACCCCGCTGTAATAAATACGGTGTGGATCCTGGGAGGCTATGACAGCAAAAAATAAATCTGATACATGAATAAACGATGTCCCTGGGGAAGGCAGACTCCTCCTTTGTGCGAAAGATTGACTCCTCCAAGATGGGATACATCAGCCACAAGCAACGGAAACAGAAATAGAAATTGCCGACAGAAAGGTGTTTGCTCACATACTTTCTCTTCAGCCCCATGACCAATCTCAGAGCTGTATATAATAATGTTACTAAACCCTAATATTCTATGCAGTGTGACCGCAAGCCATCAAATTCTCCAACAGGTCAGCAGTTTTATAATTTTCACGCTGAGAATGTAATTAAACTTTGACACAAACCTTAGTCACTGCTCTCAACTTCAGTTTTTCCGCCTAGTGTTCTGTGTAACAAAATCTCTTCTGCTTCTTGTGCAACACAATGCCAGCATTCACACCTCTCTGACTTGAAATGTGCAGCGAAATTACGGTTTCATACCTCTTCTGCTGAAACACTGTGACTGCAGTACTGTGTATAGGGCGAGTTTGGCGCTTACAACAAGCTTTAAATAAAGACCTGTTTAGTTGCATGATTATTTTCTCCACACTTTTCTCTTAAAAACTGTAGAAATTTACTTTCCCCTTTTAATATGATACATTTCCCACCAAATTTAAAGGTGATAAATGTACATAAATTGCTTGGTGGAAAACTTCTGGCAACTTTTTGCTCAAAACCACGGGAACTCACTATTTTAAATATTGAGGACATGTCGACTGCTGAGGAATAGGCCGTTCCTTCACCCTCCAAAAAAAGAAAAGAAAAAACAAGCAAACAAAAAAAGACATTATTATTATTATTGCTAAACCCCAGAGGAATATATTGATGTCCAAATGCATTCAAGTTTAATTGCACACAATTTGCTTGTTGTTTTTTTTCTGCTTTTGACTCCTTCTGTCAGGACAATAATAATAAAAAAAGCACACTACATATGGAACAAAGTAAATTTTGTGTTGCTCAAAGTAATTCCATATTGTGATCCTTAGGATTTTGGGTCTCTCCTGTGTTTCTGTTTTGTTAATTTTCCAGTTGTTCTTTAATGTCTAGCCTTATTAGTTTCTACCTTTGTATTAATTTTGTTTTAAAGTTTTTTATTGTGTCCGGCTCTTTGTACATTGGGTATTATTTTCTGTTGGATCACTGTTAGATTTTCCACTTAGTTTGATGGTTTCGCCAGCTCCATTCATGCTAACTAGTCCTCCTTTGGCAGTCTCCATGCAGTCCTCCTGAACCAGCTTTTTCACATGATCTCCTGATTAGCTCACCTCTATTCAGTGTCAGTCTCCACATGTCCCTCAGTATATATGCTCGCCAGTTCCTGCTGGATTCCTGCCTCAAACTATCACATACCCCATTCCTCCAGAGTCTGTTTGTTCTCTTGCCTGTGTCTTGTTTTACGTTGTGCCACATCACCTGCACGTTTTTCTATTCTACTTTTTAAAGAGCTGTAAATCTGCATTTGGGTCCACAATTTCCAAGCCAAAAGTAAATTTGCAATACCAGCTGTATTTGATATTTTCTTTTAAGATAAAAACACATAATTCATCCTGTACAACTGAATGGAAAAACAAATAAATCTAATAGAAGGGAAAAATAAAAAAGGTGCTATAACCTGGTTGCACAAGTGTGAATGCCTCCTAAACTAATGCTTTATTTTCTTGACTTCACTGTACAGTCTAATTTTTTATTGTTATTATTGCTTACCTTTATTTGTATCTGTATTCTTCTTTGTCTGTCACTTTGCTGCAGGTACATACTTAATTTCCTCCCTGAGTGACACTAAAGAATTATTCCATTCTGTTCTCAAGTATCTTTTGATTCTACTTAAACACTTAGTCTTCTTTAACTGGAATCTATCAGCCCGCCTCATCTTGACTTGACAATACTTTGCCTAACTCCGCCTTGTAAAGGTTCTACAAATTTATCGCATTGTGATGCACTTTAGGTGCCCTGACAAACTTTCTGTCTAATTTTGCTCTTAATTTTGGTTAAGGCCACTCCAAAACTTTGATTTACCTCTAATGTCATGGTATGATCTTATTGCATCCTTAATTTTCAGGGATTAACCTGAAGATTTTAAGTCAACGCTTATGGGTATTTGGAACTGTTGGTCCTTACATCCATCTTGAAGAAAAGTAATCCTATATTGTAATGCTGCCAGACCATGCTTCACTGTCGGTATGGTTATCTTTTGGAAATATTCAGTGTACCTTTATCAAACTTACATTTGGGAAAAACAACTCTAGGCTTGGTAATGTCTCTGTTGTCCCAAAGTTTTTAACTATGTTTACTGTACTAGTTGTATTTTGCAGTGGATTCTTTTTGTTCTCTTATCCTTATTGATACGCATTTCTATGATCTGGCTTTTAGTACAATATGACCCAAGTGTTTTTTGCTTTTTTTGTAGTCGTTTTAGATATTTGTTTTTATATTTTATTTGTTAGATTTTCGCTGTCTCATTTTTTATTTTTTTTTTACCATGGTACTGTTTAAAATTGAGCTGGTTTTGCTTGTGAAGCCCTGGGTGCAGCTTGAGCGGTTGGAAATGTGCTAGATTAATAAATTTGACCTTTTATGAAAGGACATCCACTTGAATCCTTTGTAATCTGCACGCAGGCTGTGTGTGTGCATCTCTTCCATTACAGGACGTGACGGCACGTGAATCTGCACAGCTGCAGCCCATCTAGGCCAATCAGGAGGATCTTAGGAGGAGCAGGTTCCCCTGGGCAGGTGCCAGGTTGTTCCTACTCACAGAGTGGTAATCCACCCTTATTTCTGTGCTCATGATCTTTTGTTTACCTTGTTTCCTCCCTTTGAAATATCCTCTAATCCAGTTACTGGATCCGTCCAGGACCTCACCCCATTCAGTTCTAGTCTTTAGTTCTTAGAAGAACCGATTTTAGAAATCCCTCTTGCTGCTCCCCTGGACCCACAGTTGGAACGCCTCCATACGTCACCAACAGCACTTCTCCTCTTTGTCCACCCTTTACCACTCCATCACCATCTGGAAACAGAGGATCATTACTAATCTGATTACCAACAGACTTCTAGAATCAAGAAAAACACCTAAATATAAATATATATGACAAAAAAAATAATGTGGGCTAAAATATCTCAAAAGCAGCACATCTTCCAGCAATCATAAGTAATTAAATAAATTATGTTAACACAGTAACTGACATCCATTGGCCTGGAAAGAGTTTTATGCCGTTTCTTAGACTATGATTCAGTAGTCATGCGTTCATCATCCATAAATGGAGAAAACGTCTTCTGGTTCTGAACTTGCCATAAGTAATAGAACCGTGAGCCCTACCAGAAAATCCTGAAGGACGAGGTCTGATTTGCATTGTATTCCCTCTGAAAATATATATTTGAGAATTGGGCTTTGTGTTTACTAATATATATTATTTAATTGTTTTAACGTGAAACAATTAAATGAGACAAAAAGGCAAAATCCTTCTTTCTTTCTTGTAAAACACTTCCAAAGATGAATCATTAAAACACAAGATTACTATAAAATTCATGCTCACAATGAGTGTATGTAAACTTCTAAGCACTTACTGTTTCCAACACTAAATTTAAAGTCTACTAGAAATCTCTTTTCAGGGCTGCAGTTACATTGCTGCCTGGAAAAAAAAAGAACACAAGCTGGTAATTTTCCATATCTGGGAAGAAAAGGAATATTGCACCCTGACACGGTCATGCCTCTGCCTGTAATGGATGAAAGCAGGATGAAAACACACTATAATTAAAAAAAAAATAGTGCCACAGTAAGAATCATTGAGTATTTCATGAAAATTGCATTAACTCCCAAATCCGTCAGGGGAGAGGAGAAAAAAACATTTACTGTACAAATCTGTTTATGCCACTGAGGTGAATCTCACTGAGAGCTATTAGCTCGACCACTGAAATCAACCTTCTGCAACCCCCCAATCTGGCGTCACAGCAGATGGGTGGAGGTCTGTGATCTGTTGAGGCAATTTTGTGCATGGCTGCCATGGCCTGTCCTGGTGTGACATCTCCTGCTGCTAGCCGTGCCGTACCCTGACCTTCACACTGGGCTGGCGTGCAGCTGTCTGGCTGGGAAATGCAAACACACACTTGCACCCCAGGGTTTAACACCGACCGACGTACACATAACACACAATCCCTAGGGAAGTGCAAAAAGTTTAGTTTTAGTTTGCAGAAAGGGTTGAGTGGTATGTGCTATTGTGCTGGCCAGCAACAACAGAGATCTAGCTGGCAGGCAAAGAACCAGTGTGCTCGGTTCAACAAAATGTCAGAAATTGTACAATTTGAGCTTAGTGGGTCACAGATCCTGACCAGGGAATGAGAAATGGTCAGAATGCGGTGACACATATTTGCCACCTTACAGGTTCCTTTTGGTTTTGATATTTTTGTCATATATAATTTTTTTCACACTGTCACACAAAGTTTAGAATCTGATAATGATAACACAAGAAAATGCAGTTTACAAATTCTTTCTTTTCGTTCATTAAGTTAAAAGAAATGTATGCAAATGAATATGTGCATAGCTTTTATTTCAGTAGCCGGATGTCTGCCCTTTGACATTTACTGCTTTAAATTAGTAAAGCGATTTAAAACCCAGAACTCCAAGTTCTGGGTTCTTTTATGATTTCCTAGCTGAATATTTGGATGCTGTGAATTTGGAAGTTTGCAACTCCTGGGAAAGTTCACAACTGTTTCATGTTTTTTCCAGTTGTAGATAAGGGCTCGTTGTGCGTCTTGTTGGAGCCCAAACTCTTTGAAATGACTTTGTAATCCTTTTCACACTAGTATATGTTAAATAATAGATACACTACCAAATGCTAACGACTTTGTTCTTCATCTGCTCCTAGATTTCTTGAGAACAGGGTATATGTTGCTTTTGAGATCTTTCACCCTACTTTTTGATGTGTTTTTGGGATCTTCTTGATTCTATAAATCTGGTAGTAATCAGGCTTGGATGTGGCAAGTTAAAATTCAACTAAGTTTTGTCAAACGTGGTTAATCACAATTAATTCGAGAACATTTCTTCTTCACACAGGGCCAGGTCGTTTGAATTGTGAGGCCAAAATTCCTCCACAGAGATGAAAACACCTCATTCCCAGTTAACGCCAACACTAATAGTTTTTAGGTTTGGGTAATAAACCTTTCCCATTTTCACAGGTTTTTTTGGGTCGTTTTCATATAATCATAAATAAAATCATCATTTGAAACTGGCTTTTTGTGATTAGGTAAAATGTATTTGTTGACGTAAAACATTTAAACATATCAAGAATAAACAGGAGAAATTTAAAAAAGGGACAATTGCCCCCCCCCCCCCCCCCAAACATTGCTGTAAATGTTTGGGGTAGTTTCCCTTAAAAAAAAAAAAAAAAGAATCAAGCAAAGTAAAAACGATGTCACACTAAAACCTTCACTGCGCTAGTGTGGCCAAACACACAGAGTCCCCTTCCACTTCCAATTTGTCGAGTTAGAGCAAGAGGACACATAACATAAACCCAAAGAGACACTTTCTCCGTAGGGAGAGATCTTCTCTCATTATGGGCAGGATTGACACTGGGCCTGGCCTGTCCGGAGGGAGGTCCAAGCCAATATGAGAGTAATTGAAAGAGGCGCTTGACTTCCCATCTGTAACAGCTTACAGACCAGGGCTGATGTGCCTCGAGGAGCATGGTGTTTAGACAACAGATGGGCAGAGACAAACAACATGAAAGCTGGCTAAGAATTGCAGAGGAAACGTCAAAGACAGGAGGGTTTTTTTTTTCCCCCTTTTCCTTCCTCCTGTACAATGATCAGCTGTGTCTCTAGATATCAGTCTATGTGAAGCCTTGTTCCTCCTGCCGAGGTGGATTCCCTGAGCAGATACTTGATTGCTATCTTCTCAAATCTATATCATGTAACACATTTTGACGACTGAGCTGGTTAAAGCAACCCCCCCACCCCAAAAAACCCCAAAACAAAACAAAAAATATACAGTAACAGCTAAGGTTTTTGTCGATTTCCAACATACCCAGAGCAGCTGTGGTCCTGAGCGTCAGCTGCTTAAGCCCGAATGTGAAGGGTTTGAGGCGGCGTCGTAGCATTAAGTCTCGTGGAGGTGTGTGTTGAGTCCCAGCGGCTAGACTTGTTACGGAGATGACAGCATGTTATGTTTCACTACACAGCCCTCACACTGACAGTCTGAAAGCCTGGAGCCAAACAAACAGAGGTATCAACAATGCCAGGTATCTCAAAATCTCTCACCTCACACTTTCACACACATATACTCAGACACATACACACACTGTACGTATAAGCAATGCAGAAGATATGCCCAGAGCACACAAACATAGAATAAACAGACACGTGCACATAACCAAACCAACACATTTTGCTGTACAAAACATCTGCATCACTGCAGCACTTTTACTGATAGATGCTGAGGAAAAAAGAGCAATTCTTCCTCCCTTTGCAGCAAGAAATATTATTGCCTCGTCCGATCACGAAGAGGAAAGCTTAAATGAATGATTCAGAAATTATGTGAAGTAAATAAAATCTACTTGAGGTGAATTTCACTTTATAAATACAGTCTGAGGTTGCACAGATCCAGGTTATGCATCATTTAGCATACACTATGCACCTGTGGGCCATCAATATTTCAGCTTGTGCTTCAACCCCAGGTGTAAGAACAAGGCAGGCCCTGAAATATTCCTGGAGAAACTGCTGTACATCTCTGATTGAGGCAGCATTCAATGCGATCAAGAGAGTCACCTGGCAGAGTAAACGTGCTTTGCTGGAGAACAACAGAATCTCATTCGAAGACTTGTTTTTCCGCAAGCTCAGAGCAGGGAGGTGCGAAGACTTATGAAAGGGCAGGTGTTCAACGTTTTAAAAGGGAACATTATGCACCAACAATTTAAAAGACGTCACACAGCCCAAATAGTTGAATTAAAATTACCCATATTAAAATATAATATAAGCATATAGTGTTAGATTCTATTCTTCTTACACACAATAAACCTCTCCCTGTTGTTACATATCTAATTGTAACATGTTCTCTTGTGGTTTTTAAACTCGTTTAATAACTTTTTTTCTCTGCTTTTAACCCAGAGTGATTCCACAGCACCTCTTAGCCTGACCAAGGAGAATGTTACAGTGTTGTGGAAGACCTCCTGCATTGTTCCAGTACCAAAGAAAACTCACCCATCAGTCATTAACGATGACTACGGACCTGTTGCCCTGACATCCCACATCATGAAGGTCCTGGAGACACTCCTGTGTGCCCACCAGAGCAAGCAAACCAGCACATATCAGTTGGAGTTGGAGGTGAAGATGAAGATGCCATCATGGACCTTCTTCAACAAACCCACTGTCATTTAGACAAGACAGACAGCACTTTGAGGATCACCTTTTCTGACTTCCCAAGTGCATGTAACACATTTCAACCAGATTTGCATTGTCATAAACTCCTGAAGAATCAGGTGGAGGCCTCAACAATCACCTGGATCACAGCCTACCTGACAAACAGACCACAGTTTGTGCGACTGAAGGGTTATGTGTCTAACGAAGAGGTCAGCAGCACAGGAGCACCACAGGGGACTGTACTATCACCGTTCCTTTTCACTTTTTAGACCTCAGATTACCAATACAAGACAGACTCCTGTCATCAGCAGAAATACTCAGATGACTCTGCAGTCGTTGGATACATCAGAGATGGACAGGAAGCTGAGTACAGGGAGCTGGTGGATCACTTTGTGGCATGGTGTGGATGCAATCTCATTCTGAATGTGGATAAAACAAAGGAGATGATTCTACTGTAGATTTCAGAAGAAACAGGAAATGGAGGAGGTGAAGGAGTATAAATACCTAACCCTATAAAAAACCTAACCTGGACAACAAACTGGAGTTGAGAGGCAACTGAGAAGGTGTCTACAACACGGGACAGAGCAGACTGTACTTCTTGAGGAAGCTTAGGTACTTCAGGGTTTGCAGCAAGATGATGCAGATCTTCTTTAAGTCTGTTGTGGAGTGTGATTTCCTCTGCCGTTATCTGTTGGGGCAGGAGCATCAGAGCAACTGAATCAAAGAAGCTCAACAAGCTTATAAAGATGTCTGGCTCTGATCTTGGGATATTCTTGAACCTCTGGAGATGATTGGGCAAAGAAGGATTCTTCATGAAATGAAAAACATTGTGAACAACCCAAAACATAATTTTCATCAGATTGTTGTACAACAACAGAGTCTTCAGTCAGAGGCTTCTCCAGATTCACTGTAAGACAGACTCTTAAAGGAGATTTTTCCAGCCTGCTGCCATCAGTATCTATAACAACTCAGTGAAGAAACCACATAACATGAGTTACAACAGCATTTAATTTCCCTTTGGGATAAATAATGTATTTTGAACTTAACTGAATTTTGGTTCTGTGTTGCAGGATTTAATCTAGGGGGGGGAGTGAATGTGGCCTTATCTTTACAATTAACTCGGTGACTTGATCATTGTCTGTGGAACAGCTAAACCTTAGGTTCACACCAAGCACTGGAATATTAGTCTCAGAATAAATGTAAATAACATTAGGAGTCTCCTCTAGCAAACAGGTTTGCTATCAGATTCCAAAACACTGAAGGATAGGCTACTGCTTAGTTTTGCGAGTGGTTACATGGTGCAGCTTTAAATGCACAATGTAGTAATTCATTAAATAAACAAGCTGTACTGTAAATCATTAATTATTTTGTAGAGTCGTGCCATAAAATCATATTTGTTTCATATCTTACTCTGCCTTACTTGTCCAATAGGTAATGTGCACGAAAAATAGAATGGTGAATAAAATAAATGTTTTAAATTTTATGTTTTTGTCATCTAATAAGTAACCACATCCAGGTAAATGGCGTGCATGACTCAATGTATAGTCATAATGTTACAGAGATTCCCATGTCTTCAAGTGATTGCAGAGGTATGTGCACAAAGTGGGCTTGTAAAATAAAGTTGTTAGTTTGAATCCATGGATAATAGTTTGCATGTGATTTCATTGCCAACAAGCAGCAGAGGGATATTTTAAAACCCAACTGATAAGTGGCTGGGCTCTTGTAGTCTATCAGGGGTTCCTTAAAGAACGGTTCATGCACGGTTCAAGTAAATATTTGACCCTGTGGCTTCTGTGTAAAACTCAAGGTAAGAAAGCAGAATGCTTGATTAGGAAGCTCTACTTATCACGCATAATGTTGACAGCGATCTAAACATAATGCTAATTTATTTGGCTCCTGGAATTATTATTTTGCAATCCCAGAAATATGTTTGCTACACTTGTTTTTCAGTTACATCAATGATGAAAGCTTATCCCCCACCCAATCCCCCCTCCTTTCTATTGCCGTGACTTCCCTCTTCTCTGTCTAGTCTGAGATAAAACAGCTTGATGAAATGAAGATAAAATAATATAGCACAGCTTTGACAAACTTTTAGAGATTTGGTCTAAACAAATAAATAAAAATTACATTAAGCAAAAGGGCTTTCATCTTGTTATTTTGTAAATCCAACTCACTTATGCGCAAATTATATCACTAAACTTAATAGACACAGAAGGTTAAGCTTTTGCCACCCTCAGTTTTGTCAACTATGATTTCAATTATGGATCTGTGGGTCATAGATGCACAAGCTGGTAAAAACCACTGAAAGTTAATGATCTATTTCTTGACAGTGTTGTTGCCAGTGTAAGAAGAAGACAGCTAAGGTTCGCTGGAGAGTTGGGAAGTGGGAGGGGCCTTGTTTAGCAACTTCTATTTTCATATCCATGCTGAAAACAAAGGGCAGAACAAAAGCAAAACACCTCTTGAATTACTGGGGGAGCTGGCACACTTGTTTTCTGTGCTCTGTGTTGAAATAAAAGATTTGTCTGGGAATAATTTATTCCAGCACTCCCTGTGCCATTTCCCTCTCCTTCTCTCCGCAATACACAGAGGGTTTTTGAGGTAGAATACCAAATGATAAATATTGCGCATTTATAAAAAGTTGAGAGGGTGTATTTAGAACATAGAAAGATGGCCTATAGTCTCTTATGCTTTATTCATATCCCAGTGAGAGTCGAAATACCCAGGGATGTGTTATGGAAAACAGTCTAATCTATGTTGATGCGATGATAATAAATTTAGATTTCATCATCTGTGAACAACAGGTGTGACATGGCATGGACGTTTTGATTAAAAAAATAGACTTCTACCACAAAAACAACACAATGGTCAATACCCCTTCAAAATAAAAGTGCATTTCTAAATATTCAACCATAGAGGATACCTGGCACATTTCTCTTGACAGTTCAAATAATCTTGAATGGATCTTTGGCCATTTATTGGCTGGAATAAACACTTGTATGTATTCTTAATTTCTCCACACATTTAATACACAGGTAAGAAGATTCTCCTGAGCAACCAAAAGCAGAAGTTCTTTGTGCAAAAACTCATTGTCCCAATAATATTAAATTATTGTAAACTTGGCTTTAAGCAAAGGTTTTGGGATGAGGACTCAGTTCAAGTCATGGCTATGTATGGTAACTCAAGTAATGAGTGGGTTAAGCCAAGGTTTTGAATGTTGTTAGATGATGTCCAATGATTTCTTTATCAAATTAAACCGGTGACCACCACTTCAACTATCAGCTATATGTCATGAATGAAGGACCATTTGACCGCACATTAAAGGAACAATAAGTAATAATGACACCTAGAGGTTAAAATCGTAATGACACATACACAATGCCTTTTAAGGAGACCGGCCATTTACTCAATTTTCTATTGCTGCTGTGAAACCCCACTGCATTTTTACTACCACAGGATAGGTCTATGATGTTGTGTTCTGTTCTGTTTCTGGCTCGCTTTTCTCACTGGCTTCTATGTTTTTAGGCTGCTACTCTTTTGCCAAAATAAAATACCAAATGCTGCACTCTGTTTTAGGAACCATAGGAACACTCATATGATTGGCTCAGGAAACAGAAAGTAAACACAGGCTGCATTCTGAACCGAGGTAGTTCTGGACCGTACCTCTAGGTTTGAAAGGAGAAAAACTTGACTAAGATATTGTTGATGTAGAGGACTGATTGTTTATAGGAAATGTTACTTCCATCCCAGGTGACGAATCAGAATGAAAGGGGTTTAATCTATAGTAAATATCTTTCTTATTGCTCCTTTAAGTCTGATTTGATATTAGTATTTTAACTTCTGTTTCTAACCACCGTATATTGAAGCTTGTAGTGACAGACAGCATTCTTTAAAAATAGCAAAAATACTGTTGTGTAGCTAAACCCTTGCGCAAAACCCAATGTTATAAGTGCTAGGTTTTCTGTTTCCTTAAAGTAGAGAGAGAGACACTGAGAACTATTGAATGAAATTAATACATAGTTCAATGAACATGCTCAATGAAGTATACTCAAAGGAAATCAAATAGCATTGTTTTGACCACTGTCTTTAATTTATAAGATACAATTCCACCCCATTTTACTTGCTTGACAAATTACAATTAAACACCAAACAAAATAGGAAAATTAATATACTCAACCTTACCACAAAATAAAAATCTTGTAAATAGCTTTTGGATTTTTGGATAGGGCTCTATTCAGTTACATCTCCAAACAATTGCTCTTAGACAGCCTTCATCCTGACTTTCTCATCCTCACTTGACAAATCTTCATTGTATGAGCTCACATTAAAGCTAAATACTTTCCTCTCTCCTCTTTTACCTTGGCTGGCTGTTTACCTTTGCATTGATACTTATGTCCAGTTTTCCATTCTTAAATCTCCTACTTTTCCTCAATTTTCAGCTACATTCTTCTCTGCTATGTGAATGCTATTTGACTGGTTCTTTTTTTTGGTTTTTCAAAATTGCTGGAAAATGAATGTACCTATTGTGAGCTGCAAGCCTGAACAGAACTAAAAAAAAAAGTTTTAACTCCGATGATAGCATCTGCTCTTTAATAATAAATGTCATGATATTGAAAACTCTCAATCAGGCTGGTGGGACCAAGAAACAAACAAGATGAAATGTTTGAACAAATGAGATTACATTTATCTGATGAAGACCAGTTAAAGGTTCTGTTATCATTTTTTTTAGGTTATTCTATCCTTTTTTTCACCAGTCTTGCTATTTTGAAGAGCAATATTGGGTTAGATAATGCTTGTGGGAATGGACTTGTCACCAAGGGGGCTGCTGCTGATATGATGCATGTGGGTGTACATTTGGTGCTCCACTGTCTTTGCCTGAATCAAGAGACGAGAATATCAGTGTAAAATACACTGATACACTCACCACCTGAAAAAGAAATCAAACCCCCACAAACAGCAAAAAAACACACTTCATATTTATACATAACAGCATTCTGGACTTTATAGCATTAGTTTTCTTTTTATGCACACTAAACTGGACCAGAATCTTGCCCCTTACAAACAGTTTGGGTCAAGTGGAGTACTTTAAAAATGATTTTCTGATAAAAATAAAAGACCCCACTACCTCAAAAAAAAGAAAGAAAAAAAGATAAAACTAATGAAACAAAACTCAGCATACTCAGTCTAAATGGCTCATTGGTGGCCTTGTGAGGCATCTGACACCCTCAGCCATAGCAACAAAGCATCAAATCAGATGAAAACTCACTCGATGAAATACAGGTGGGTCTGTGCTCTGGTAGTCTCAAAAGCTAAAAAAAAAAAAGAATAAATAATAAATAACAGTCTGTTAAACCAGGAGTACAACTAAATGGAGGGATGAAGGTGTTAGATTAGCTGCCAGGTATTGCCAATAGAGATTTGTTTGATGATGTGTGTGACTTCATTGTCCTCTAGTGAAATATGCAGCAGAGACACGATGATCAATTTATGAATGGAGAAAAAAACAGTTTTTTATATCAAAGCTTGATCCATTGAAACTGTTACATCAGGATGTAAAATGGCTGCAGTGTATCATTTGTTTTGGCTGAATTAAGAGAGCAAACGACAATGTCAGTTGTTTTTATATATAGAATCATCATAAGACTTGCTCTCTATGAGACTAGTAATTCAACAACTGCCTCACAAGTGCCCTTGATAATGAAAGCACCTGTAATCAAAGAAATACATGATTGCTTCAGTTATGTTACTTCAGCTGCAAAAACAGAAGGACCAGGCAAGACGAAAGGGGAATATGCAACTTATTTGACCTGAGTCGGAGTGAAAATATTAAAACAGCACAAACATTTGGGTAAACTGACATGAGGAAGACTGTGGATTCAGTTGAAGTGATTATGGTGGTTAATAGAGGAGATTCCTGATATTATTTACATTTATTCTGAGACTAATATTCCAGTGCTTGGTGTGAACCTAAGGTTTAGCTGTTCCACAGACAATGATCCACAGCTAAAACAAATACTGCATGTTGTATTTTAAAATGTCTCGTTGGGGACTTCAGAGTAAAGACAATTTCATGATTTCAATCTAAAAGTTATGTCACCTTCATGGTGCAGTTTCTAAACATGTGAAACTAAGTTCACAGTTACCTGACCTAGTTCTTGCTCATTTATAAACCTTTTTTCATCAAATGTATTCAATAATACATAGATCAGGATTTTATATTTATTATATTTAAAAAAAGGATGTCTTGTCATTTGTTAATGTAATGATGATGCTGGCTACAATTACGGAAAACAAATAGCAGTTTAAATGATTTATCAAGGTTACAAGACATGTGGATGTTTCTCACAAGCTTGGGGGCTGGTTCCAGGATGGCACTTGGGAGGAGAGGTAAGTGATTATTTGCAGGAATGGATAATAGGAGGCAATGGTGGGTTTCTGTGTTCAGACGGTGGCTTAATTGTCAATGTATATGGGAGTGATGTGTGGTGAGGTGCATGACTGGTGAGAAACTAATGCCACTGAAGTGTGATATGAACTCAAAGTACATGCCTGTATTTATTTTTTGTACCTTAATTTAAACATTTAGTTGGTGTAAAAGATTTATAAATCAATTCAATACTTTTCAACAATATGATACCAAGAGAAACAAAATAGGTTAAAGGAGCAATAAGCAAAATTTCATTATTTTGGATAGAAAGAACCAAATTGTTTGAAACAGGTCTTTTAGCTTTGGTGTTGACTTTCTTCTCTCTAATACCTCCACTTTTGACTGAAACTCAAGTTTTGAGGAACAAATTCAAATGAGTGTAGACTTAACAGGTTATTTCAAATTTTTTGAAGTTAATTTCGATAATACTTTTATTATGCCTTCTAGTTCTCAGCTGTTGTTTTTTGGGCTGGCTGGCTGTTTTTCTCTCCCTGCACTGCTCCACTCTGCCTAATAGAGTGAGCAGATACACCTGCCGTTATCCTGTTAACCCTACACCAGTGCCACCTGTTACCACACCGTTAAAGCCTTGCCTTTTACATTCACGAGTTTCCAGATTGTCTTCAAGTCTTGAGTAAGTAGTTATCCAGCGTTTTGTGTGCATCGCCTGTCCTGACTGGTTCTCCTCATTTTAGGATTCCCTGTTTGCCTTGCTCTTGCTGGATACCTCATTGGCCTTCTGACTCTGGACTCGACCTGGACTGTCCTTTGATGGATATTCCTGCCCAGCCCTTTTTGGACCTGTATGCCTCTAACTGCCTGCCTTCTCCGTGAGACTGGCTGTCTCACAGAGCTGCTCTCTGCCTCCAGCCTAATCAGCCCGTCATCTCCTGATGTGTGCTGCTTGCTGTCAGCACTACCTGTCTCCAGCTCACCCTGAACTTTACCCTTCCACCACCATGTTTTTGTTTGTTTAATTTTTTAATAAACCTTTTACGCACAACACCACTCTCTGGCTGAATTATTGTGTTCTAAGTCTGGTTCAGCATTACACAATTACCTGTAGCTTAAAGGTATATCTTTGTGTCCTTGTTGAAAAAGTAAATGAAGTGGTAAAAGTCAACAGCCAATCAGATTTAAGAAATTTTAAACAACTTCAATATAAAATGTTCATATCAGTGGGATACAACATTATGTTTTAAACAAAATAACAATCTACATATCCTGTAAGATTTTTGCTAAGTTTGGTGCTGTTTTGTCAAGCCGAGCAGTGGCTATGTCCCATATGGAGATAATACTGGTTGAGATGTCGGCTAAATCAATTTGTCTGATTTGCTGTGAATTGTCAGCCTAGTTCAGGTTTGCTACAAGTGGATCAAACATGTGTTGTGTTGCATCAGAGTGAAACAGTTGTGCAACTGTACCAAAGGCAGTATGTTCCAGCAGAGTCACAATCTGTCAATCTGCTAAATCAGCTGTTGAGGTGAATCAATACCCCGTGCATCTAACTAGCTTGTAAGATTTCCATAGCTCCAAGGATAGTTTTTGTAGAAAGCTTACTTTGACATAATTTTATAGCACTAGCAAGGGAACTATAATAACAAATAATCTGAAACATTCTGATTTGACATTTTAACGTTTACATTTGGAAATACCCCTACAAGTCAAATTCTGGATAGAAAAACTGTGAATAGAAGCTTTTCATTAACTCCGCCATGCATATGAAAGCTAGCGATAGGCATAATTAAAAAAACTTGTTTATATGCACATTTCAATTTAAATCCTATTAAATTAGTTAAGCACTCACAATTACATGTATATATAATTGTATAGTAATTTAATGAACATCTTACCACAGTTTTGGAAAGTACAAATTACAAAAAAGATACATTGTCATTAGCTTGCATTGCTGACAGCAGCCATATATAAATATTGCTATGATTATTTATGGTCAAGATCAATGACAGTTTTTCCAGCAGTAAACATCCCTTTCAAATCTGTAAAATGTAGTTTAGTTTTCTTCTTGAAAAATATTGCTTGTTGTATTATCATTCATGGAGCACAGTCTTTACTGTAAGACATATTTGCTACTCTGGCTGCCCCAAATAAATATGTACAAATGAATAATAGGGAATTAGGTAGTAGATTCCTTTAAAAAGACGTCACTATTTTCCAATTGATGAGGTTTCATTTAATGGCTTATTCTTATTTGCATAAAGTTTCAGCGCAAGTACCATTTTTGAACTGTCACAAAGCAGTTACAAATTCCATTTTATATGGAACTGATATTTTATCATATACATTTTCTATTCCTCCAAATTAATTCTCCTTCAAATGTGGAATTCACATTCCCAGGGCCATATCCTGCTGTTCAGAATACTACCAAATAAATAATGGAGATCCCTGAGGCAGCAACTTTTCCATGAATAATGGGTGCAGGTGAAGAAGTAAGACTAACAGGGTCTTATCCTAAATGGAAAAAGGAAAGCCAGATGTCGCACAGATGAGACAACAACAAGGTGTCACGTGGTATTTTTTTTAAGATACTGCACCTTGCAATGTGAAAGGTGCCAGCTCAGCTTTATAGAGCAGGAAATAAATGTTGTTCTCAGAGGCAAAGTTTGAAAAATGAATCTTAATCTAAAGACATTTTAAAACTGTTACTGTTTGGTTTTCACAACCACATTGACATTTTTAGTCCAACTATTGTGTGTTTCAAATAACAGGCAACTCTGAAAGGTTCTTTTTGAATAATAAATGCATGAAAACTCAAGTTTGCATGTGTTTTTAATTCTGAAATTAGACAGGTTGATCTACTCTCAGAAAAGCACTACTAAGCAAAAAGCTGCATTCTCTGCACTGCTGGGGGAGCTCAAATTAAAGATACTTTTCCTCCATATTGAAAAGAGTCAGTTGAGGTGGTTCGGTCAACTGATTAGGATGCCTCCTGGATCCCTCCCTTTGGTGGTCTTTGTCCCACTGGGAGGACACCTGAACATTGTGAAGGAACCTTTTTCCCAAATGACTTCCTACTGGAAGTCCGTGAGATTACTCAGAATGAGATAGAGAAGATATAGAGTATCGTTGAGGGAGAGAGATGTCTTGGTTTCCCACCTGGATATGTTACCCCCTAAACCTAATCACGCAACAGTTCATGGATTGGATAGATGCATGAATGGGCTAACTTCTTCTTGTTTTTTTTTTGTGTGCCCTGTCTGGCAGTTTAGCATTAAGAATTGATGTGTTATTGCCAAAGAGAGCCCAACAGATCTGCTTTTACAAGTGAAGCATTACTGCTTTTGCCTTGGTGTTCTGCTTGATTTATATATGCAAATAGCTTTATTCGATTTTATTCAGGGACTATTTAAGAATCAATGGACAGAAAGACAGGAAGGTGGAAGGGAAAAAAAGGAATGGATGAGACAAAATGCTAAAAGAAAGAAAAAAGAGAAAAAAATAGAGAAGAGGAAAACGAGAGAACAAGATAACATTCTCAGAGTCTGCTTCTACACCTTCCACCTATATAAAAAGAACAGCAAAACCAACCAATAAAATATTTCAGGTACAAGCAACAGAACCACGGGGATTAGGCCCCAGACACCGTGGACCACCGAGGTGGGGGCACCATCCAAACCATTAGAAGAAATCTTTATTTGTCATTAAAGTGAAATTTGTCTTCTGCATTTAACCCATCCCTTAGGGAGCTGACCATTGTTCCCTAAGCAATTTAAGGGTCTTGCTCAGGGACCGACAGTGGCAGTCTATGGGGATCAAACCGGGTACTCGCAACCTTCTCAGAGGGCAAGCGTGCTGCTGTAACTACTAGGCCACCATTGCCCCATGTACTGCAGTTGGAATTTGTTATGCTGGGGATCTTATTTTCCACTCCAAGTAATTTTTTTTGTATGTAAGAATTCTATCAATTTCCATTCTCCCCAGTGATATTGTGCTTAAGGACTCATAACCCAACAACTGCAACCAATGTACATATTTGCTGTTACTATTGATATTTCATCAGTTATGTGCTTGCCAGTTTTCATAAAGGTGAGCATGCTATTTGGGTTTTATATGAACAATGTTCACCCTTTAATGGGAAGAGTGAGCGTGACATTTTGTTCTAATTTATCATACATGTTTGCCTTTTAATAATTTAGACTGTGAGCAATTACTTTTGTCTGACTGCCTTGATTTCCCATCAGCAGTACTGTTGACGCTGACATTTTGTTGTACTTCAGTCTTCATCTCCATGAACTGCGAACACAGAATTAATCAAATGCGATGAGTTGTTTAGGTTTCAGTAAGCTCTGTTTTATCGCATTTGCTTGCACCGATGCAGCATATAAATCATTTTTGTGCTCTCCACTTCCCAAATCATGACAGCTTCTTTACTGTGCGTATCCATTTCCCAGGTGGGCTCCCCTACATTCGAGCCTATGTTTGTTTTATATGAACTCACCACCAACCCTTCTGACCACAAATCATGTTGAGAGAGGAGAGAGAGGAGAGAATAAACTGCTATCGTGGGAGGGGAAAGTACCTTTTAAGATCCGTCAAAGCCTTTGCTAATAGGGGTGATCCATCCAGGGCTTTCAAAATGTCACATCCCTGCCTTGTTCATTTGCATAACCTCTAAAGCTTCCAAGAGAACGCGTAGTGCATTGATTTAGCTGGCGACCTGGGAGATGCTTTCGTTGTTGACAAAAAAGCGTTTAAGTGAGTGTGAGTATGGCATTTCTTTTTCCTGCAAACTGCCTAGCTGGTAAGTACTCTACTACAATTTTACAACACCATCAACACACTAAGCGCCGTAATCTGCCAACTGCACTTGGGTAAATATCACTGTTTGATCTTCGGGCAATAACTTGAAATACTTATGATTTTATACCCAGTTGCTCTTTGGACCCATAGCCTGTTGTTTGTCTGCTTTCCTTGGCTTCAAAACAAATTATCTAAGAAAAATTTTAGTGGATAAAAAAATTATACAAACTATATTTTAATTTTTTTTACTGGTGAAAATATTTGTATTCTCATGAGCATTTATTTTTATATATTTTGATCAACTCAGCTGCTGTGTCTATTTAATTACATGGGAGAAAAACTTAACTGATGCTACAAATCTGTGATGTTTCTAATGATTTAGATTTTGCATATCATTGTATTCGAGAAAAATATCATTCTTAGTTTTACTTGATTTCAGTGCTGACTCTGACACAGATAATCATATCTTCCTGAATGATAGACTGGAAAAGTGAGTGTGATTATTTGTTACAGTGCGAAAAAGGCTAAAATGTTTTCTGGCAAAACTGGATTACTTTATGTCACTTGACATTGATACATTCTGACTTAATGTGTAACTCACCCCCATGAAAAATCATACTCCCGCCCCCAAACTAATTTTGAAAAATTCCATCAAATGTATGGGAATACGTGGGTAAGGGAGGGGATGGGGCTGTGTTCAGGATGGGGGGAAGCAGCAGTTAGCTTGATTTGCCATATTGAATCATGGAGAGTGAGCAGGGTTATGCTGGTGGTTAATGCCACAGTTTGGTCTTTTGAGGTGGAGGATTTTCACCCTCCTTATCACTGGAGATTGAGGGAGGCTTTGCATAGCCCAGTGGGCCAGAGCCTTATCAGTTTGAGCTGCTGGCTCAAAGCGCTGACTCGGCATTGCCCGAAGCTGGCTCTGCGGAAGCAGTGTGCAGGGTTTCAGGATGAGGCAGCAGCTGTCTGCCTGTGAGCCAGCTCTATAGCAAGAACATTAACATTTAATTGCTAGACTGGACAATTATTACTGACATTTGCAACATAATTTTGCCTTGTAAAAACTCTTATTCAAAATATCTGTTATTAGATTTTGACGTGACAAAACTGTAATTACAGATATCTGTAATTCAGTTTTGCCTAGGAGGATTCAAACTATTTTGCCATTCAAGTGTTTGTCATCATAGATATCTGTAATTTAGCTTTGACTACTCAGAACGACATTAGCTATATCTTACATAAAAAATCATACTATTCACTGTGACATTATGACTAGTCAAAATGCGTTATAAGTATCTATAATGGTAACTCTGGATAATTAAACTAACTGATTAAATGTTAAAAGGCTTGCCATATTCAACAGCGGCAGACGTCCAGATGTCTGTTTCTCCAAATTACGTCACAAAAACCTTTAAACCAATAGCAATCCAGATTAAATTAAATTCAATGCAAGACCACCGTATAACCCCAGGAGGGCACTAAACTGATGGTTTTAGACACAAAAGCAGGATTTCAACAAATATGCATTAATTTGTCAAAATAATGACCAGGATACATAGACAGTACTATAAGACAACCATGTTAACATTTTATTGCCAAAAAAGTTGATTTGGTGTTGAGTTGCTCTTTAACAAAGATCACATGTGGAGTTTCTCTAGGCTTCATTCTCAGACTATGTTTATTCAATATCCATGTTCTCCCCTTAGCTGGGATTATCATATGTATGCTGATGACACACTGTGTCACCACATGACCGTTATTGAGTACTTCCATAATGTCTGTGAGGTGATGGGCAAGAATTCCCTCCAACTTAATGCTGAAACCACATAAGGTTCCACAAATCTAGGTATATCCATAGACTTAGACTTGCATTATACACATAAAGTATATTACTAAATCAGACTAATTCAGACCATCTTAAACAAAAACAACTGCTCTCTTTAAAGTAGGTTTCAAAGTAAAATAAAATTTTATCAACAAATATTGTATTTCTTAATACTCATTATTTCTCACAAATAATTTCTTAAAATTAGCTTCCTAATATTTCTCAGGTTTTATGCATTCATGATTTTATTTCATTCTAATGCACATACAACATGTATGTCAGTTTCTTTACCTTTGTTTCTTTCTTTTCCTATATAATATTTTAATCAACTTGTGTATTAATAATTCTCTATTAGTATACATATCTTGTATACTAAGTGTACCAAAATATTTGCTCCAACCCTGTTTTCCTCCTCTGTTCTGTCTCTCTTCGAGGTTGGTCATGTTTTTTCTCTCCTCTCCAGCTTCACCCACCCTCTCCCCTCTCCTGCTTCTGCTGCTATGTCTTGTCTTTCTGAGCACTTTTTCATGTCAACCGAACTCTGAAAAACATGGTTCTGATAAGCTGGTCTCGCAATGCTATTGATCAATTTTTTTGACGGATATGCAGCAAAAGGGGGACCAGTCCTGTCGCGATTTGACTGCTTTCGTGGGATACACCCTATATTCTTGGATGTAAAACGATGTGTCTTTTGACCTTGTCAGTCCTGGAGGTGGAGACGTATACATGTTTGGATTCATGATACTTAACAAAGATCACATGTGGAGTTTCTCTAGGCTTCATTCTCAGAATGAATACTTATTGGATTTGGTGGATTTTTTATGTATCAGCAAATACAGCAGATGTCAGTAGCCATTTGGCCTTGATCAGTCTACCGGCTGCATATGACGTGATCACTAAGGCGGTGAACGGACAGACCCGGATGTTGTAGGAGCAGAGCCGAAAAGCTGGATGTGCTGGTACGCAGACTGGCTTCGGTGGTTGAACTCAAGCGGAAATGGGATAAAATCTGGAAGTGAAACGCGGAAAAGCCCAACTAATTTGGAATATTGGATTCGCCACTTTGAGCCAGCAAAGACTTAAAGCTGACGGGAAAGTCAGTGCAGCTTGTCCTCATAACACATAAAGTATTTGGATTATGCCTACCCTATCATTGTCACTCCCGAGTTGTTATGGCGTAGAGTGTTCAGAACTCTCCCCCGCTCCCTCCTCTGCCGCTGACATCTGCGGATGCTTTCTGAACTGTTGGCCGGTTGATAACATCAAGGACAATGGCCTCTGGAGAGTGTTCATGGAAAAATGAACACTTCACCCAAACAGACACACATAACTGATGCTCACAAAAACATATGAACTTACAAGCGACTAGTCTCCAATGTTTACCTTTCTGCTTTTATGTGTCTCTTCTTATTTGTGCTTCTCGTGCCGAGGTTTTTGATATCTCAAACTGTATTCTGTATTAGGATAAAGTTTGAAATATTTGTTTTTCTCTCCCACCTTCCTATTGTGGCCCCTATCTTTTCACAGAGTAATGGCAGCACCCTGTGGGCACCGTGAAAGCGGTGTTATTGGCAGCATGGCCTCAGTAAATCATCTTGATATGGCATCTTGATATGGCTACCTGTGAGGTGGTATGGATTATCTCAGCAAAGGAGAAGTGATCACTATCACAGATTTAGACTGGTTTGTGAACAATATTTGAGGGAAATGGTGAGATTGTGTATGTGGAAAGAGTTTTAGATCTTTGAGTTCATCTCATACAAAATTGGAGCAAATCCAAAAGTGTTGTGTTTATATTTTTGTTGAGTGTAAATTGGAATTTTAATGTCAAGCTTTGTCCTACTGGGAATAATGGTTTGTATAATAAAAAAAGGCTTGTCCCAATACACAAAAAAGGTAAACCTTAATTGGTGCAGAAAATAAATTATTGGTGTCTTTGATTTTAGCATTAATTTGAAGAGGGAAATCATGTCACATTCTGAAACAGAAGAAGGACAAAACAGATAAAACAAAAAACTAAAGTTCCACACAATAGTAAACTTGCAGTGCAAACTATTAATTCACAACATTGTAGGAGCTAGACTTTCGTTTTTGTCTTATGAATTGCCTCAAATAGATAGAATCTGTAAAACACATGTGAAATAAGTAAAATTTTTAGTAGTGCAAATGAATAGTAAACACCTTCAGAAACCGTTAACTTTGCAGGAAAGCAATACAACTGCATCAAAAAAATTAAGTTAAAAACAGAATTATGAAGATATAGAGAACAATAATATTTTCTAAACTCTTGAGGGTTATAGCTACAACTTCTTCATCAAAACAATATTTCTTTTCAAAAATAATACATCCACAATATCTCTGGAGTGGTGCTGTTGTGGCTGCTGACATAGCTCACCACCGTCAAGGTGTGAATGACTGACTGTAGTGCAAAGCGCTTTGGGTTGTCGGACTAGTTAAGGTGCTGTATAAGTACAAGCCTTTTATCTTTTGCATGTCAATCAGTGTGATGCGCTCATGTAATGCCAATGTGTGGGCTCGCTCCTAGCTAGTTTCCTCTTGCTGGCTGCTTATGCACACATCTAGTGTTTTTGTGTACAGTCAGCTTTGGTTTTAGTCATTCATTGTAGTTGCAAGAAGCAAAATGTCTTACAAGTTTATGAGAAGAAGAGGAAGGCCTTATACGAAAAAAAATAAGACCAGAGTGTACTTTGGAGATTCTGTCACACTATCCCCCTGAGAAGCAGAAGAGCTGGTAGGATGGTCTTGTGCATGCACAGTTATTCAAAAAGGGACTTGGGTGTTTCAAACTTATACATTTCCGGAAAGATCATCCTCTCTAACCTTGATAATACAAGCCACACATTCACATGCAGTACATACATACTGATTAGTTTGAGGAAAATACTGGTTTCACTCCTGTTATTGTACCACCGGAGCTCCACTCAAGCAATGAATTTGTCAACTTCTATGCAGAGAAAATTTTAAAAAATAGAGAAATAATCTGCATATCCACACAAAATCCAGTATCAATGTTATGCTCAAACATAAATGCAGAGAAAATGACTACATTTCAACTACTTAACTGTTAAAACTTAGAAGGAATTATAAATCAGTTAAGCTCCTCCTCCTGCTGTCTTGATATCCTACATACAACCATCCTTAAAAAAGGTTCGGCCTGTCATTGCATCTGACCTGACTCAAATAGTAAATTCATCCCTCTCATCAGAAGTTTTCCTCCAGGCTTTTAAAAACAGCAGTTATTAAACCATTGATAAAAAGAGCAATCTGTACAAATCCCATCTGCGGAATTACAGGCCAATCTTCAACCAAACATTTATATGGGATAAGGTAACTGTCAATATAAACATATGCGTTGGTCTCGGAATTTGTAAATGCATGTGAATAAATTTAAGATTTGTATTTGTTCCTGCTTGTCAGCTCATACATACGTGTGGCATCAGATGTTTCATCTGGGATAATACAAATTTAGAAGTTACAAATACAGGTTATAAAGTTACAGCTTTGCAAAAATACAAGTGGAAATCACAAATTTATGAGTATGAAGCTATTACACAACCAGTTGGTGGCAGTAATGACATGTGACAACAGATGTTTCGTCTGTGAGAATGTGCATTTTCTCCGTCTTCTTTTTCTTCTTCTTGTTTAATGGCAGTTGATGAAAAACATTCAGATGCATTACTGCCACCAAGTGGTAAGGAGTATAAAAACGGCTTCATCAGGGGCTGTGGGTTCATACACATACATTTGTGATTTGTACTTGTACTGTTGCAAAGTTGTAACTTTGTAACTTATATTCGTAACTTCTAACCTTTTATTCTGAGATGAAACTTCTGATGTCACACCTATGAGTTGAATCTTAAATATATTCATGTTTATTGACTTACATTTACATATTCAGGGACCTACACATATGTTTATATTGACAGTTATCTTATCCCATAAGTTTTCCTTTATTTAATGCAGTTGCCTCTACAAGCTCAATTTTCAGTTCATGAGAGAGTGAGTCGGGTCTTATTCTCTGGGCGTGCGTATGGGTGTGACGTGCTGTTCACTCTCATTTGCCTGGCTACTTTGTTGACGCTCTGCTGCCACTGACGTATTAGTGAGAGAACATGGGCTAACTTCAATATTTATAACTTTCTTTCCTTAGAAGACACTACACCTCTTTACAAAATACCTGTGCAGTCGCAGTGCCAGATGCTTTTCCTCTTCTCCCATTTGCGTGCAAAATACTGCTATTCTTTAAATTTGTCACCAGACGGAGCAATTCAGAGAGACTGATTAAACAAACATTAATATCTATATAGAATAGAATAGAATAAAATAGAATATTTTATTTGTCACCGTGTGTTACTGTGTCAAAATTTCTCTTTGGCTACTCCGGGTCACATTACAGTTCACATTACACATAATGAAGACAAAAACTGACAAACAAACAGGCAATGAACAAGGGTTATTTTTTTTTCTTTTAGCCTTCAGGACAGTCACAGATAACAATAAGATAGTATGGTGGTTGTTGAACAGTGATGATCTGGGGCTTTGTCTTCAGCAAGGTGCATTTAGTAACTCCCATACACACACACACACACACACACACACACAATCACACACACACATATATATATATATATATATATATATATATATATATATATATATATATATATATATATATATATATATATATAAATATATATATCTATATATAGATATATAGATATATATACACATCCGAGGATGTGTATACTTTTAAATTCAGACTCAGCTTTATTCAGGTTTGTGCACACCAGAGAGGAATTTCAAAGAGGAAATCAAAATCAAAGTTTTTGTATCTTTAATACAAAAGAGAAAGACATGGTTGAACGATTAGAAATATGCAACAACCTCATCACTAACTATTAAGTGTTCAGAGAGACATCTAACCCTCTCAGCACTGACCTCAAGGTTAAAGCCCAAATAGTTTATGTGCAGAATGTGTGAGATGAGCAGAGATGTTAGCTGTCATTTTCTTGACTCTTCACTTCTTCAGTCATGGATGGAGGGAGGGAAGGTAAGCCCTGATACAACGTATGCTGCTTAAACATGGACTCCTGATACACTTGTTGGTTTCACAGCTCACACTTACAGAATGTAATACAAGTGGGTTGTTGAGAAATAAAGGGGAGCAAATACCAAAAATAGGTAAAAAATAATAAAAATAACGAGGAGCAAAAAAACGCAATGGTGGGAGAGCACCCAAACCCGAACTCCACTCCACCAGGGCCTGCAACGAATTTGCTAACTTCTTTACTGAGAAAATCCTAAAAATTAGAGGATCAGTATGTACATCCACACCAGCTCCAGAACCAAAGCCGTACTCAGCAGGGACTTATCCTGACAAAATGTTCCAATTCAGCCAAATAAACCACAAAAGCTTAGAGCAGATCATTCAGCAGCTAAGTTCCTCTTCATGCTGTCTTGATGTTCTACCCACAGCTTTCTTTAAAAAAGTTTTACCTGTCATAGCGTCTGATTTGACTCAGATAATAAACACGTCCCTCCTGTCAGGTGTTTTCCCCCAGTCCCTAAAAACAGCAATTATCAAACCACTGCTGAAAAATAACAATTTAGACAAACTTCTACTCCAGAACTACAGGCCCATCTCAAACCTCCCCTTTATCAGTAAGATCATTGAAAAAGTTGTATTTCAACAATTAAACACCTTCTTAACTACGACCAGCCGCTTTGATGTTTTCCAGTCAGGTTTCCGTGCTCACCACAGTACAGAGACCGCCCTTATCAAGGTGTTTAATGACATCCATATAAATACAGACTGTGGAAGAACCACCGTGCTGGTACTATTGGACCTTAGTGCAGCATTTGATACTGTCGATCACTCCATTCTGTTAGAACGCCTGGAGAACTGGGTCGGCCTCTCTGGTACAGCTCTCCACTGGTTTAAATCCTACTTAAAGGACAGGGACTTTTTTGTATCAGTAGGTAACTTTACATCGGAGATTACAAAAATCACATGTGGGGTTCCCCAAGGGTCCATACTGGGTGCCCTCCTTTTCAATATCTACATGCTCCCTCTAGCTCAGATAATAAAAAATAACAACATCAGCTACCATAACTATGCAGACGACACACAGCTCTACATCACTATGTCACCAGGTGACTATGAACCAGTTCAGGCACTGAATAAATGCCTAGAAGAAATCAATACGTGGATGTGCCAAAATTTTCTCCAATTGAATAAAAACAAAACTGAAGTAATAATATTTGGACCAATAGAGGAGAGATCAAAAGTTAGCACACAGCTTCAGTCGCTTCAGCTAAAAACCACTAATCAGGCCCGAAATCTGGGAGTAGTGATGGACTCAGACCTGAACCTCCAAAAGCATCTAAAGACAGTTACAAGGTCGGCTTTCTATCACCTGAGGAACATTTCTAGGATTAAAGGACTGATGTCTCTGCAGGATCTAGAAAAACTAATCCATGCGTTTATTTTTAGTAGAATTGATTACTGCAACGGTGTTTTCACAGGTCTGCCTAAAAAGTGGATCAGACAGCTGCAGCTGATCCAGAATGCTGCTGCCCGTGTCCTCACTAAGACTAAGAAAGTAGAGCACATAACCCCAGTTCTAAAGTCCTTACACTGGCTCCCTGTATCTCAGAGAATAGACTTTAAAATACTTCTGTTAGTCTATAAATCCTTAAATGGCTTAGCTCCTAAATACATCACAGACTTGTTATCAGCGTATAAACCCTCCAGACCACTCAGGTCTTCTGACTCCAGCCTGCTCTGCATACCTAGAACCAGAACCAAACATGGAGAAGCAGCATTTAGTTCCTATGCTCCAATTATCTGGAACAAACTTCCAGAAAACTGTAAAAGTGCGGAAAGCCTGAGTTCTTTTAAATCAAGATTAAAAACACATTTGTTTAAAATTGCCTTCAACTGTCCTAGTTAACTGAATCACCACTTTTTTGTTCTATTTTCTATCTATATTTTATTCCTACTTGCTTTTATTCTGTTTTATTTTGCTATATTTTAATCATGTAAAGCACTTTGCATTGTCTTTGTACTGAATTGTGCTATATAAATAAATTTGCCTTGCCTTGCCTTGCCTTGCCTAATGGGCCTTTGCATGCCATTGAAAATATCGGGTCTCACAGCGCAGCAATGTGCACACCGTGTCCTGTGTGGAAGGTCCATTACACAATCTTAAAACCATGAAGAATTACTTAACAAGCAGATAACATTCTATCAACTAAAATTAGGTACATACAGAGTATTAAACTTATATAGTGGGGACAGAGGATCCAGTATTCAGCCAGACAACAAGGTTACGTTTTAATACGGTTTATTAAATGACAGTTGTAGGGTCACAGGCAAGCACTATGATCAACCGGATAAAGCAGAGTTCGTAATCGGAGACAGTCCTGGTTCGGTAACGGGCAGACTTCAAAACAGACAGGAGTCAGGCAAGCTTAGATAGTCCAGGAACAGAATCAGGTCACGCAACACAGGCTGGCAGTCCGTATCAGGAAAGAAAAACAGGTAATATAGGGGTCAGGCTGGCTCAGACATCTGCATGCAAACCGGGTCGGTATCAACAGGATGAACAAAACAATAACGCTGGATAAGACTCACCAATAGGCTAGTAATGATCTGGCAACGAACAGAGGAGTGAGGCAGGTATATATAGGAGACAGAGCAGGTGAACAGAGAAGAAAACTAATTGCTGGTAACAGGTTGAACTAATCAAAGGAGGGGTGGTGACTGAAAGTAAACCGAACTGATTGGCTGGTGACTGGTAACTGAAAGTTGACCTGATCTGACTGGAAGTGAATGGTGACAGGGGAGTGACAAGCAAACTGACTGGGTGGAGACAGAGAGGTGACTGCTTGCTGGCAGGATAATTGGCTGGTGAAAACAGGTTAAATAAAACACAGTTTAAGGATAAATCAAAACAAAACCAAACTATGACAGAAACTAAAACTATAACAGGAACGTAAATTGTGACACTATTGTGACATTAGCACACAGATTATGTAAATGCTTGGCAGTGAGAAACAGAATATTGTTTTAAAATGTAAAGTGTTATTTGCATTGCTAAGCACTCTAGCTTTTCAAATTGCCAATACAGTGAAAAAACCATCAAAGTGAATCTTGACATATATGCTCCCCCCCACCCCCATTCTTAACTATCACCATACTGTTTTGGGCAGAGAGGCATGTACTCTCGATGCAGTTTGCTAAAACTCATTTTAAAGCATTGAATTTGTTCTGAATCATTACATTGTATCATCACATTAAAGGCCGTCACTCTTCAGTGCTTTGGAGCATCAATAGCAATCATTGTGGTTCATTCTTGGCTTTTGGCGAACCCTGACTGTGAAAAAAAAAAATCCAGTTCACCTCTATTGTAGACGGGTCAGTTGTCAGCATGATGAGCGGTCCAGAATGCATGCTGTTTTTAAATGTGTATACTTTTTTCATGAAGAATATCAGGCAAAAACAGAAGCTAAGTGCAATAAACTATTTAGATAAAATGAGATATAAGGGAATGTGGAATGAAGTTAATTTGTACAAATTGGAAAAAAAAGACATCAAGATGTCAGTTATCATCATGCAGTCTTCCAAGTTATTGCTTCAAGGAAAGGCATTGTCCACACAGATTACAAGGCCCAGCATCTAAGAAAATTTAACAATTGATTGTTCACTTCAGCAGTTGAGTATACAACAGACAGATTTCATTATACACACAGCTTCACATTCAATCTGCATACCTTGTGGTTTAAGGTTCAGTTTCTTATGTCACTTTGTGGGAAACAGCTAACAAGCCACCTTCAGATATCCACCAGTGACGTGGAGGGAGCAGTTAATTCTACAACAGAGATAAAGGAAATGTGGGAGAAAATTTCAGACTTTATTCAAAAGAAACCCCCAGAAAAAGTTGGAAACTGAGCATGTAGCAGCACTATTTAATGAGCATTGTCAAATTCACTTCAGGGACATTCTGAAAGGGAGGATGAAACAAATTACATTGGGCAGGTTTTTAATTAAAAAAACACCTGCAGATAAAAGTAAGGAAAGCATTACAGAAAAGGCAAAAATCTGTGAAGAAGATACAGTTTTTCAGTACTTCTGTCTGCATCTATATGTCTGATTGTCACGGTAAATGCTGTACATTATATTGTACTGTGCTTGATAAATAGAATACAATAGATTTACATTTATTGTCCAACAAAGAAAAATTACAGTCTTCTGTACCTTTAAAACTTTGACAAACCAATAATTTTAATTACAAGTTATATCACGGAACAAGTTAAATTCATAAGTTAAGGTGCCACTGCATATGAATTTTTCTTTTTGCTTGCCATAACATCAATAGAAATACTTCTTATAATTGCCAACCAACTGTTTGCATGGTTCCACTGGTATGTTTCATGATTTATCTTCAGTGATAAGCTCCAGGCCCTTGATGTTGAAAGGCCTCCTTGCCAATACCCTAATCTTTAGCTCCAGCTTCAAGTCAGTACTCTGGCTGGGTCACTCCAAAACACTGAAATGTGTTCCAGTCAGTAGAATGGAGTGATGGACTACCAAGATGGTGACTTAAAAACATTTATGGGCTTAAAAGGTGGAATTGCTGGTTAGTGGTTCAACAAACATAGAAGATATTAGCTTTAGCATAAGTAAATAACAGCGACACAATTCAGCAAGTTTGGAAATGACTATGCGGACATGTTTATGCAAGTTAGTGTGATAAGAGGATTGGAAAACACATATAATGGAACAAGCTCCTGTTACTGGATCAACAATGTTTATTCCACTCACTGAAATAAATGTTCTATCAACTTTGAAACACAACCACGAACAAAGTCATGGGCTTCATGTGAAAGCCTCATTCATTCTGCAGTTATAGTCTTCAGCGAACAGTGAGTGCTACCATGAGCCCCACCCACTTATTAGGCACTTACAGGTGGTCAGTCTCCGCAGCCTTGTTGTGCAAGCAGCAAACCCTGCAGCCTGCAGCAGAGGAGAATCACGCTACATTCCATTTCCACATTACAAAGGGGTCATGCATGCACAAAGCTGTGGGTGAGTCCACCCTGGATTGCAAAGCAGTTTTTAAATATAATGTACAAATAATTTTTAATGCAGTGTTTTTTTTCTATTGAACTGTTGTAGTAAAATAATTCTCTGCAATTGATTCACTCACAGCCTCAGTCACTTATTTAACCTTCTCCACTGTATGTGCCTCTGATAACTGTCTTTTGGTTAAATTTGATGTTATATAAAAGAAAGTAAATTATCTAGTGTGGGTTCAGCTAAAATGTTACAATCAATACTTTTCATGACGTTTATTTGTAGTTCTAAATATATGTATTTGTGTTATAATCACTCTTTATTTCCAATGGTGACACTCCTCTTTCTTTCTGTCATGGTTTTCAGGTGACGAGTCCACATGCAGATACGAACAGGAGGCAATGCACAGTTTAAAGATATTTTATTTGAAAAACAGGCAGGTCTATGGACGGAACTACAGGTGAATCGGCTGGGTCAGAACGTCACGGCTGGAAAGTCATTAGGCTGGGCGGACCTAACCGGGAAGAGGTAGTGTCAGGAGAACTCTATGATACTACTCTGCTGGAGATAGGCGGCTAGTGGCTGAGGGCGGCTGATGTGGCTGGCGAGGAATCCTGAGCGAGCCTCATCGGCAACGGTTGACAGATGGATTGACCAGACTGAACACAGAACCAACAGAACCCGGGAAAGGGGATCTCAGGCCTCGCTGGGTAACTTCCAGGAAGTATGAAGGGAGCGCCAGAGCAAAATCTGAGCAGGCAGGTTCCGCTGGTCTGTTTCTTCGGACGAGACGTCAAGACAGGTGAGTGCATCCAAGCACCAAAATCACGACTGGTTAAGGCTCCGGCGTCTTCCATCTGTCAGCGCTCTGCTTAAGACGCCAGAGGAAGCCACCTGCAACGAGCTGCAGGTGTGGACCACGCCTCCTCAGCCAACTAGACACACCTGAGGAGTAGAGTTAGAGCAGCCAAAACACAGAGAACCCTGACACTTTCAGTCTGGATCAAATGACTAAAGATGCAATTTGGGTTAGGGTGTTATCTAGTGACTTTTAGGACAGCCATTAGAGACTTTTCTCACTCAGGGGTTGGCAAACAGTGTGTCTGACTGACTTCCACACATGCTGTGTTTCATGGATGAAAACCTCCAAAAGACAACAGATTTTGTGGGATTAAAAAGGGGAAACATAGTACAATGGATGAAATGCAACAATGGGGAGTGTACTACTGAACTAGGACTCATCATAGAAATTGCTGCTTGAATAAGACTTATTTTCTATGCTGTTTTCACAAACTGTATTTGTTTAATGCAACCCATTAAAAACATCAAAAAGGTTTGGCTTTACAGAACAAACTGACCAATGTGGTCATAGCAAGTTTTGTTTTCCTGAGGAAGATTCATTAGGAGGAACATATCAAAACAAAAAATCCTCAAAGTCTGCAAAACATCCCCATATTATTTTAGATTAACATGCTTTAACCCTGTTGTTCAGTCTAAATCATATTTGAATTAGGACAGATTTAACATGGGTTTGTTTTTTATGTTGTTGTTGCTTTTGCATTCATAATTTTTTCATGTTTTTTCATTGAATTAAAAATGTTTAGTGTTGCTTCAGAAGTAAATAACTGCATGTGAAATGATGCTTTGCAATGTTGTTTTTTTTTTTTTTTTTCCACAACAGTAAGAAAAGTCTAAAGGCTTTCTTTGTTTGTCTCCCTCTCAGCCGCTACCAGGGGTGCCCAGGGGTGGGAGAGTTGGAAAGGAGGCAGGACAGTGGAGTGGAGATGTTGCCCTGACTTTTCAAGAAACAGCTGAAACAGAAAACGAAATAAGGTTAAAACTACAGCATAGACAAGGTCAAAAATGTACGGAAGCATGTGTGTTAATCATAAAAAGATTAACGCCGTTAAAATTGAATAGCGTTAATAGCATGTGTGTTATTCATTAAAAAAATGAACACCGTTAAAATGAAATAGCGTTAATATGCATTTATGCGTTAACATTAACAGCCCAAGCTGCAAGGTTTTTTTGACGTTCAGGTTACCAAATCCTTTTCCATTCATCTACTCACGACTTCGTTTGTTGTTGTTTGTGAAATATGGCACCGAACTAAGAACTAAAAGACAATATACGGTCATTTCAAGAATCTAGAATATTTATTGTCATTATGCAACAATAATGAAATTTCAGTCTTTCTGGACCTCCTGTAGTCCACTATGACCTCCTTGGTCTTATTGGAGTTCAGGATGAGGTTATTCATGTATCAAACTTTGGACCTCCTCTCTCTAGTGAGAGTCATTATTGTTGGATAAGAGATTCACCAAAGGGGTGTCATCCCCAATTTCCATAACCGTGTTTGTGGAGTGAATAGCAGAGCAGACATATGTGAAGAGGATGAAGACAGCAGGGCTGAGGACACAACCGTGCGATTTGCCAGTGTTGAGGAACACTCAGGCAGATATGAGTTTTCCTATCTTCACCACCTGGGACTTGTTGGTGAGGAAGTCACTGATTCAGGAGCAGAGCAGTACAGATAAGCTCAGGTTATGGAGCTTCGGGGCCAGCATATAGAAGCTTGGTGTTGAAGGCTGAGCTGAACAAATAGCATCCTAAAATACACTACCAGTCCAAAGTTTGGACTCACCTTTGTCATACAATGAGTTTTCCTTATTTTATGACTTTCTACATTGCAGATACATAGTGAAGATATCAAAACTATGACTCAAAAGTATATATCCAGAATATATCCATTTTCATTACTGCTTCGGTCACTTCTCTCGATGGGCTTCATGAGGTTAGTCACCTGAAATGGTTTTCCAACTGTCTTTAAGATGTTCCCAGAGGTATTGACTACAATAAAGACAAAGCAATGGACAAAAAGGTATGTCCAAACATTTGACTGGTAGTGTAGGTATTAGGGTGCTGCAAATGGGTCAGAGTCATGTAAAGTGTCAACAAGACAGCATCCTCTGTAGAACAATTCTCTCTTTAGGCAAAGTACAGGCCAACAGGGATGACTTTCTTTATGTACTTCAGGAGCATCCTCTCAAAGTCCTTCATGATGACAGGGCTCAGGACGGTAATCTTTGAGTCAAGTGACGTTTTTTTTTTTGAACAGGCAGAATGATGGAGGATTTCAGGCAGACAGGGACCATAGAGAGCACCAGGATTAAAGAAACCCAGAAAAACCCCTGCTAGTTGGTCAGCATATGATTCTAGCGTTCAACCTGACACCATGTCTGGGCCTGCGGCCTTATTGATGTTGATCTTCCTTAAGGTGGCTAAAGAAGATGTTTAGACCTTAGAAGCGTGCAAAGAAGCTAAGGTGACAGGGAGAGCTGGATTTATGATTTATTCATTTATGACAATGTAGAGAGAAGACTGGGGTGTTGCGAAGCAGAAAGTTTGAGCAGTGTGTGCCCTTTGCCTCAAGAGTGTTGTCAGCCAGACAAGTGCTAAATGGCATTTTTAGAGCAAACATAAAAAAAACTTTCAAGTATGAGGCAAACAGCTAGTTTGAAAAATGTAGGTATTTTTATGAAGCTTTAGACTAGTGCCTTAGACTAGTGCCTTGATATTAATGATGTGCCATGCTTGGCTGTTATGGTAAGATACTGTGTTGTGGTGGTACAAGGGGAACATTGCTACTTAACTCCAATGCCTGAAACAATAGGAGAGGATATTGTAAATTTTTTTAAGGAGCATTTTGAAGAGTGAGACATTCACATTATAAAGGCTTTTGTAATTACAACTGATGGTGTGCCAGATACGGTCGGGAAAACAAACGAAGACTGTTACCTTAATTGAGGAACTCCTCGGCCATCCCATTATGAAAGCCGAGTGTATATCACACCAAAAACACCTGAGTGCTAAGATGTACAATTCTGATCCTAATGATGTGACGTCCACAGTGGCAGGAATAGTTAACTTTATAGCTAAGTGATCAGCTTTGATGTACGGCAATTCTATTCTGCATTCGAGAACATAGAGAGCTCATTCAAAACCATACCACTCCACTGTGTTGTGGAGGCTCAGCTTTGGAACGGTAACAGAACAATTTATGGATTGTTTCATTGCAATAAAATCATTGCTGGAAAAAAAGGGGCAAAAACATCCACTAACTCGAAGATGAGAAGTGAGTTGTGAAACTTTCGTCTCTCGTGGGCTGGACACGTCAACAAGCTTAGTATCAAACTGCAGGGAGCAGGAACACCTGTTTCACACATGCACAGCACTTGGGACACTTTTTATTCAAAAGCTGTCAGTTTTTCCAAGAAGTTGATACTTCGACCAAGGGAGCAGTCTGCTCAGTGCAGCATTAGCTCCATGGAAATACATGCATATCTCCAAAGACTTGAGACAAAATTCACAGTGTGTTTTTGGGACTTTCTGGTGCATTGACCAATGTTTTCTTTTCTGATCAAATCAGAATGTTTTGATGACGAGTTGGATTTTTCTCTGTTTAAGTGGCTGAATACAGAGAACATGGACATGCAGCGGATTGAACTAAAGAATTTGAGTCTGTGGGGGACAAATTTTACAGGAGTACAGCACGACAGCAGTTGGAATCTACAGCTGTGCGTTTTCATGGAGCTTTTATTTCACTTGCTGGACTTCATTACAAGTTTAACTGTCAAAACCTTTTTGATGGTGTTTATCTCTACTTACTTGTGCAAGTAAGTAGAGAAATTATTTTCTTTAATATAAAGAGTGTGCTTCCTTTAGTCTTCTGACTGCTGGACACTCAGAGACCTGTGTGTTCCTTAAAGTTGCTAAGCATGATTCCCATATAGCAGAACTGGCAAACACAAGGCAATTCACATCATATTGGCCCAGATCATTTTTTCTTTCTCATTTCTGATGTCAGGAGAGTACAAATACCATTTGAATTTTCTGTTGTATGATTACTTTACTGTTATGGACACAAAGAGGTTTTTTTTCAAACAGATGTATTATCAATTCAGTGTTTGATATAGCAAAATGACTTCTGATGTTTCTATTTAGCACTCCTCATCAGAAAGCTTCATTCCCCCAATGTAAACCGTAAATTGAAGTATGACTTTAGTGCTTGCAAAAAATATTTCTGCTGTCAAATATTTATCATTTGCTTATTGTCAAAGGGACAATGCTTTTAAAGGACACCCTCTGCACTTGTGCCGATAATTCCAAAATACATATATGTTCACCACCAAACAGAACACTATTCAATCTCTTTGGTTTTTACCTTATTTTGTTACATTCCAACTTGTAATTTAAATTATTTTTAATCTTACTCTATGCTGCCTAGAGAGGGCTGCCCACAAAGACCAGACAAGGAAGGCATTAAACAAAGACCAAAGGTAACCCTCCTTAGGACCACTATATGGCATAATTTCCATAGAGCAGGGCTTCATGAAAGAGAGGCCAGGGAGAAAAGAGCATGTTTTGAGTTTGCCAAATGGCATGCGGATGATTCCCCAAATGTATGGAGGAAGGTACTTTGGTCAGATGAGACTAAATTTAAATTTTTGGCTATCAAAATAAATGTATAACCTTGCCTGCAAAATGAATTCTCACTGTATTTGTGCATTCACAAACACACAATAATCCATCTTGTACTGCTCTGGCTTCAACCGTTTCTTCTTTGAAAGAAGAATTGGATGAAATGCCTTGACTAGCTTACCTTCTTGTGGTTTCTCCATGTTTGGTTAAAACCAACCTTTGTTAGGCGGGCACAAGGTGTCGCTTCGCTCAATCAGTGCGGAAAGCTTAGCTAAACGTCCCTCCTTTCCCCAAACAGATTCAATGAAAGCAGTCCCAGATTGATAATGTGCAGAATGTAAAGTGCTCCATATTATCAGTCTGGCTGGCCAGGTTAGAAAATGCTATGTCAGATGCATACCCACCACATCCAATCACCACAAGAACAATATTCCCTGAGAGAAACTTGGTGGTGGCAGCATTATGGTGTAGTGATGTTTATTAGCAGAAGGACCAGGAAACTTGTCTGATTTGATGGAAAGATGGATGGTTCTAAATATGGATACCAAACATGGATGTTGTTGAACAGAATCTGTGTCAGTCTGCCTGTCATTTAAAAATGGGACAAAGGTTCACCTTCCAGCAGGACAATGCTAAAGAAACAATTGAGTGGTTTAAGGGGAAACATTTAAGTGTGTTGACCTAGTCAAAGTCCAGATCCAATTGAGAATCTGCTGTTAGACTTCAAGTTCACTGTTCGCAAGTGAAAACAACCCAGCATGAAGAAGCTGGAACTGTTTTGCCTTGAGGAAAGGGAAAAACAGTGATAGGATGTGGTAATCTCATAGAGACTTAGCCAGAGTGCCTTGCAGCTGCAATTGGAGCAAAAGATGGCTCTACAAAGTGTATAGACTTTATATATATATATATAATTATTTTATAATTCCACAACAGTATGTTCTTCTCCTGGACATTCTTATTTTTTGAAATTGTGTAGTAATATATAAAATCTTAACAAATTAAGCTGAGAGCATGTGACAGGTGTTTTAATAGTGATTGTCATCAAAACAGCAGATTCTTAGGTTTTTTTATTGTAGAAATTCCTTCTTTATGTCTTTCAAAAGACTGCCAACATTTCTAAATCCTTTGTGCTTCATGGCAAGTAAGGTTTAAAATCCCCAAAGTACTGCATGAAACAACATTCTGTATTTTAGTTGGACTTTCTCTTTCAGATCAAGCTCCTTATCCGCTCCCTTGCAAAGTACTTCATAGTTCTCTTCTCGGTTATTATTACAGTAACAATCTTATATAACCTTCAATGCTTTAAATGTTTGTATCAAACACCTAGCAAAGAGCTTCTGGAACAGCCCAAATCTTAAATTTATGGGCTAGCTTAAAAGGTTGGGTGTGTGTAAGGAAACTGGAAATGGAAGAGCTCATTTAAATTTCTTAGAATTATGTTAGAAGCTTGTTAATGGCTTAGGAAGTGTTCCTCTGTAACCTGCAAAGGCACTAGATATTGGTTTTATGTGTTTCGTTTGAGCATGTATGTATTATGTTTACTTAATGTGAATTAGAGAACGTTCAGTTTAAACTTGTGCATCCAATTTCTGTTTTTAGAAATCACATAATATTTTGGTTGCATAATCTTTCCACTCTGATTAAAAAGAAATACTTAAATAAATAATTCAAGGCCACAAATAATACCCAATTCTTGGCTATGAGACGAATCTGCAATCTTCTCACAGAGATGTTATTGATTGTAATTGGCCTTATAATTCTGGCAATGGCAGTAAAAAGTTATAGCAAAGACTGGAAATGGCATGTAGAAAATCTGCTCCTTGACCTCATCCCTCAAACTATTTCTTTCTCAAGAGACATTTGTCTAACAGAGATATTCATTGGTATAGTATTACGTATTGCTTTGGCCTAGTCTAAATCAGCTACAAGAACACTGAATACCAACGGCCATCAGTTTTTGATTCGTGCAATATGTGCAAACCTACGTACTAACTCATCATTTTTCTGCATACTGTGTTTGAATCTTTGGTGCTTCTCTCTCGCTATACAGTCAAAGTTTTTTTTTCTTGATTAAACTCTGCTATTAAACAAAGTAAGCCAGTGCAAGTGCAATTAATACTTTTGACAACAACACAGTCACACTATGTTTTTTGTTCAATCTCGGTCTGCAAAACAATGAACCATTTACATGCATGATTGTGATGTATTACAGTGAAAATAAAATAACACCATACCTCATATGCTTGAGGCTCTAAATCGATTGGTAGTTGCAACATGAGCTGAAGAGTACTGGTGCATGCATGTGTGTGTGTGTGTGTGTGTGTGTGTGTGTGTGTGTGTGTGTGTGTGTGTGTGTGTGTTGGGGAGAGGGGAGAGGATGATTCATTGTGAGAAGGGCTGGGGGGGAGGTTTAGGGCTGATGATGAAAATCGATAAAGAATAATAAATGAGAAACAACTGAGCAGATTATAGAGGTTATGAGGATGTGGAAAAAAGACTGACTTTGTCCTTTTAGCTCACAGTCGAGTACAGCGGGAGACAGAAACGTGGAAAACACCTTGTGCGTTGTGTGGAATGCCTGACTGTGGTGCATTAAAGGATGTCCCCTGCAATTTTTATTTTCAGAGGGTGGTTGTAGCCTCAAGGTTAGAGAAAGCAGGATTGTAAGCAGAAGGTCACGAGATTGAACGTCTCTAAGCACAGGATGGAGGTAAATAATCTACTGCCTCCAACTAATTAGATGCCCTTGAGAGAAGTCTTCAATCCCCTAATGCTTCTGTGTATCTACTCAACAGTGCTGTGCACAGACCATTTTCCAGGTGTAAGCGTTTGATCTGTAAATAGAAGTGTTAATTCTTTCTTAATAAACACATTAAAAAAAAACACAATACCAACCGCAATGCAATGAATTCATGTGTGGCCCAGCACATTTCAAAAGTTTGTGGCGTACACACAGAGCTGGTCAAAAAACACAATCATCTGCAAAAAAACAATAGTTGAAAATTAAAAAGCACACCTCCCCTCCCTTTGCCTTGCGTTATCTTTAAGAAAACATGCAGACACTGTCTGCAGATTAATTAAAATCCGTATAACGCACTGATTAGAATATGCCTGTGGAAGACTACTTACAAATAAATAGACAGCTGGTCCTTTTTAAAAATATTCTCACGCTTTGACGAAAACAAACTCTTAGTTATTTTAACAGACAGGTGAAAACAGAGATAACTAAAAGGAGAAAGTTAATCTTCATGGAACAGCAACGAGGATGTGTGGGCAGGGATACAGCAGTTTTTACTGGATGTGCCTTGAATCCTAATCTTTCCATTGTCAACATTGTCAGCTCATTGAAGTTTTATGAGCAATAATTCCATAATACTTACTTCAATAAATCATACAGTTTTACATATTTTACTTAAAAAAAACAACAATTTTTTTAGTAAGTCAGATTTGTAACACCTTTAATGTTATTTGAGACTGAACAACAAATGTAACTTTTAAATATTTTTTGACCCGCTGTCTAAACGTGTCAATAATTAGATGTTTAATCTAGCATTTTTGTTGTGATATTTTAACGTCAGAATGTCTCACAATTTGCACAGAATATTACATTTGTTTCAATTTGTGTATTAAAAGAATTCTTAAGGATTAACGGGGTTTTCTAAATACACTGGATTCATAGAGCTTTCAGTACAGTATCCAACAGACCTGTCATTCAGAACGTCCACCAATGGGCCTACCATTACTACTACAGCCTTTTCAGTTGTGCTGCATCCTCTTGTGTGGACGTGCACTTTATTCTTTTCATCATTTATGAAAATCTACTGTGTTCGTGTACTGTGAAGACAACAATTTCACTTCATATCAAATTTTAAACATAGATCAAGTTTATCATAAGCATTCAAAATCGCTGCGGTATTCATGCTTTCATTAGTGAGCCATAACGGGACATAAGGACCTTTTTAAATGAATAAAAAAGGCATATAAGCTAACCTAAATCTTAAATCTAAGTCCACACAGTATTTCATCAGGGTTTTCGACCATCACGTTTCTCTCCTCAATGATGATGTGTATCACAGATTTACATACGTTATGACAAGGTGTGAGGCAATCACACTAATTGCTGTAAACTTTTAAATATTGCAGTGACACTTGTGCATAATGCTGTGCGGTGGATGCATTGGCACTACCTGGTAACCTTGCAAGGGAGAATTAGGAGAGGATGCATTTTCAGGGATCGCCAAGATGTCCCGGCCCATGATGATGACTGGCTGATATGGTGATTTAGACTCCTAGAGCATTGTATTCTGTTAAAACCTACAGTGGACAGTGTGTACCTCCTCAGATGCTGGAGCCTATTGTTGGGGCGAAACCCTCATTATTCCTCGCCTCTCTCCTACATGACAATCTGGACGCACAACCTGCTTCATGGACGAGGTGTTGAAATTTCATCCAATGGAATAGTTGGATGAAACAGTAATACGATTAACTTTTGAACAGGCCCTTTTAATGTGGAACACATATGTCATTTTACCTCTGATTTACACATGCAACAAAGGGATTTCTCTGATTTCTTCCAAAGGCATTTTCGCGCTTTAGGGTGTAATCAAACTTTTAGTATAGATCCTATGCATTTTTTTTATTTATTTTTTATAAATGGCACCCCTGGTTCCTTGAAAAGGTTCTTAAATTCAAAAACATACCTTTTGTTTCTCTTTGTGTAGTCAGTAAAACTTTTCTAAGCAGTGTGTGGTGCATTTGATTTATTTGTAGAAGTTGGAATTTTCAAAATCAACTAGATCACCCTCTGAAGTCAGAAATTTGGAAATGTGAAGGTCCACAAGCCATCTCACGTTCAATGCCCATTATGGCCACAAATTCAACATTGGTAAATTTGCATTCATACTATAAATCTACCATATTCTCATATAAGTACTATAATTTCCATTGGTTAGCATGTTTATTCGGGGTTGAGTACATAAAACAGAAGTATGTTGTTATTACCTTTTACTGGTACCAGTAATAATTAAGTCCGACTGATTTTCCAACTTTTTCCCTGACAAGGCTCAACTCAGGTGTGCAATCATTTCTACATTCCAGTGCCCACTTTGGTCAGCCCTAATCAAATTATGTCATGCCCATGAATTATTCCCCTTTAATCACACTCCTTGCCTTCCTTACTTTTTCTGTAATTTTACTCTTAATAGATGTAAAACAGCATGGATTAGTGCAAGTTTATATATTTTCACATCAATCCTGAAGCTTGAATTTTGATAGATCATATAGCATATTAGATAAAGTAATGCAAACTTTAACAAAATCAAAGCAGAAATAAATCAAAAATGTAGAACTAACATAATTCACTACCAATAAAACTCATAAAACACAAGAAGTCTCATTCATTTTAGCATATTGAAGCATCTGTTGAAATATGCATTGTGTAGCTGGCCAGCCATCAAGACCTCACAATTCTCAATGATCCACTCTCCTTTAATGGCTGCTTATTGTATTACCCACATATTGCATTGACAGCATGTTTTATTATGAGGTCTTGATTATCAGGAAACCAAGGGGATCGTGGCCTTTGGCCTTATTGTAAAGGAGAGACCAGATGGTTTGATGAAATTGCACATGCCCTGTGCAGCTCACTGTGATGGATGTCATGGTTGGACTGGTCAGAGAGGTGAGTGAGTTGGAAGTGTAGATGTTGGCGTAGGCTTACAGTTGAAGCAGGAGTCCAAGCAGAAAGCACACCTCAGAGATATCCATCTGTTGTGTTTTTTTTGTGTTTTTTTTTTTTGTATTAAGTCCTGATTAACAAGAATAACAGTGCCATGTTCTAACTGGCTGTTTTCCTTCTTCAAAATACACTTATACACATGTACACAGTATGATACACACATAAACTTCAGATTTAATTGAAAACTGCGCTGGGAGTGCTGCATATCTGTGAATCTAAAAACTGTTTTTTCTGGCACTCCATTTTTTTCCTTCACCTTCACCTTGAGACCTCAGAACCAGCAATGTGCTGGCACCAACATTCAGCCTTTCAGCCGGGAGGAGAACCAATGCACTGCTTTTGATGCATCTTCACCGGGGTGCCAAGGGCTAATTCACCCACACAAAGAAAGCTGAAACTATTCAAAGATGACATGTAAAATTCTGTTTCCATCTCTTTTGGAAGGAATAGCTTAACAGTCCCATCTCCAGAGGGCACGGGGATTTATCTTAGTGAAGTACCTCTGCTGTGGGTTTATAACAGTTGACATAAAGTTTCTCCCAAGATGAGATCTCACATTTCATTAGGATGGCACTAGCTACATATTTTGCAAAAAAAAAAAAATTGGCTACTTCTCTTTTAAATTCCCTTTTCACATCTTTTCACATACAACCACAAACTTAAATGTAATTTACTGGCATTTTATGTGATTGACCAAAACACAAGCCAGTGTGTAACTCTGAAGCAGGCAGACACCAGGAAGGCAGAGCACACATCATCGCCTTTTATTTTAACTCCCTTCACTCAGATCCTTGTAAATAAAATACAGTGCAACCAATAGCCCTTAAAAATCACCTCATTACTTGTGTCCACCAGACAGGTCAGGCGTTAAATTGTGGAGATGTTTAAAGCAGGGTCCGGTTATAAAACAATATCCCTAGCTTTGGACATCTAATAAAGCACCGATCAATCCGTCATCCAAAAATGACAAGTGTATTAGAATTGAAAACCTAGCCAAGACATGGCTACCCACCTGAACCGGAACACCAAGCAATGAGAGCATTTATCAAAAAAGCAGCCAAGAGGCTCATGATAACTCTGAACTGCAGAACTGCAGAACTCCACAAAAATATCTGTCAACATGACAACTATAACATATGAATTCCTTTAATGTCCCTCAATGAGGAAATTCTATCATTCGTAATGCACTCAAATAACCCAGTCTGCTACAGCTCAAATCAAGCATGTAAAGCTAATTGCGAGCTTGTAATTGCACTTAAGTAAGGTAGAGCAAGGCAAGTTATAAGGTCAGGTAAGTGGTATAGCACATTTCACCAGCAATACATTCAAAGTATGATGAAAACATAAAGAAATAAACACATCATTTACATCACAGTGGCCCAATAATGGAAAATAAAGACAAGTTGGGCTACAGACTGAAATTATGTTTCAGTTAATAGTTTGAATAGAACTATTAACACCTCCAAACAAATGAGGCTTTAACCTTGATTTAAAAGAACTCTGCATTTTTACAGAAGGCAACAAATCTGTGATGTATTTTGATGCTAAGCCCTTTAGTCACTTATAGATTGACAGAGGTTTTTTAGTTCATTCTCAGAGATACGGGGAGCCAGGGCAAGGACTTTAGAACAGGGGTGATGTGCTTTGCTTTCTTAGAGCAGCAGCGTTCTGGATCAGCTGCAGCTGTCTGATCGACTTTTTAGGCAGACCTGTGAAGACACCGTTGCAGTAATCGATTCCTTAGGCCCGTAATGCTCCCGGGGTGCCTCACAGTGGAATCTCACTGCTCTCTGAGGGATGGCTAAATGCAGAATACAAATTTCCTTGGAATGTGCAAAAGTAGCAATGACAAATAAAGATACTTAATATTGTTATTGTCTGCGGTTTTACCCTGTGAAGGACAGGCGGCCTCTTGAGGGAGTACTAGAATGCTTAACCATCAAATAAATAGAAATAAACAATGGATGAATGTTTATGTTTTTCTTTCAAAATTGAATTCATTTTTTACCAAATGCAGATCAAATGCAGAACAGAGTCACACATTTGCCTTTGAAGCTAAATGATGAAGTATATGCTGTGATCTTGCTTGTCAATCAGTGAAACCTTTCCGCAGATCAAATCTCTAAAGCAAATTGCGAGTGGGTGGAATGTTTTGTTTTGAAGCTGCATTTGCAAAATATAAGGACACGTGGGTACTGTTTCAAAGTGTCATTCTAACAAGCTACAAATAAAATGAGAGTCTTGAGGACAGAGGAACCTTTGCCATTCTTTACTTTCTCAACTTTTTTAAATCTATTTTTCTGTAAGGGGAAAGCCTATGTTAGATTAAGCAGGGACATGCTTGTCATCGTGTGGATTATATGTAAAACAGATTTTATTGAACTAAAACACCTTTTCAAAACATTGTGATGGTGATGCTTAAACGAAAAGTGAAGAAATTCCCACATTGCATTAAACTTAGATGCAAGGGTTAGTAATAGGCTTGTAAAGATCAGTAATAATGTGCTTTTTTTGCTAAATTTCAGGCGTTAATTGGTGGTCTCAGAAGCAAATGCTTGAAAAATACGGTTAGACAAGTGCAAACAAAACTAACATACTAAAAGAGGGAAAAAGAACAGTAAGCGCCATCAAGGTCAAATGAATCATAACAATAATCAGCTCCTTAAAGTTAAAATTACTTCAAAATGCCATATTTTATGGTTGCTACATAATTAACTTGTACAAAATAAAAACAAAACAAACACAAATAACGAATCCTAGCCAGGCCTTTTACTGCTAACAATGGCATTTATATGGTAAGCCGTTCTAAAAAGATTAATATCTGGTATGTGTCATAAAGTAAACAATGGCCTTTAAAAAAATACTGGAAACAATGTTTTAATAAATAAAATTACAAGGGCAATCTCTCATTTTTTGTCTTAAAGACGCAGGTGGACACAACGTTTGCTATGTTTATTTATTTTTTTATTTTGTTTTTACATTTGATACCCTTTCTTCCACCTTACGCAGTGAAACTGCAATTATCCAGGCTCACTCTTGGTGCCTCTTGGTGTCATCTATTTTGAGATGATGTTTTATGGTTGCTTTGCATCGTATCTGGGAACCAGTCTGAGATCACTGGGCTGACAGGGATTAAACACACAGAGAAAAGCGGTGGGGATGAAGCATTCCCTTAGAGTATTGCACCAGTGGTTTCTATAGCCCTCTCCAACATTTTCATTATGTCCTTAATGTTGGCTTTTTGCCCAAGCGTCCTGCAATCCGGTAATCGTAGATCACAAAGTTTCACTCTGATCAGTCTGATGCACTATTGTTATTCTTTCTGATTTCACTGCCTCAACTGACTGCTGGTTAAAGACTAGTAAGTGTTTGCCTCCTCTGATGCTACCTAAAATCCCTTCTAGGATCTGGTGGTGTCTCATTTCCTGTTATTCTTGATACAGTTTTGTACTGAGGCAAGTTGCTTTGCCCCTAGTTGGAATAAAATGTCCTGCTCAAGGGTTCGGCCTTAGGTAAACTGCTTTTGATAGGTTCTATCCTTTCAAAAAGGGACTCATTCGTTTTTGGCATTTAGGGATAACAATTACATGATTCCTTTAGTCAGTAGTTGCAAATCATTTTCGGACATTCAAGCTCATTATCCTTCGGTGTCTGTCACTGTAATGATCTTTGCTTCTTGTTCCAGGGGGTCGCTTGGGTGAGTTTTCAATTCCTTTAGCCATTAAACATGATTACATATTTAGGTATGTTTAAATATGCATATTGAAAGGTGTAATATTTTATTTATTTTCATGCTTTGATGTGCAGTGACAAAGTCAGAGTAGTATAATGATAGCTTTATTCTTTCTGTAGCATTATGTAACGCATATTATGCAATGAAATCTGAAGAAACGTACTCTCGTCTCAACCGAAGAACAAAAAGCTAGCAAGACTGTGCCAGCAAGAAAGAGTGATGGAAAAACAAATCCACAGGCCATCAGTCCAATGCCTCAGTTTAATGGGCACATGCTGTATATTACAGGCCACTGGGTGAGAGGTCTTTAGTGCAACTGTCTGAGGAAATCAGAGGCTGTAAAGATTTAATAAAGGCAGTGATCCACCCTTTTAACCATTTTGTAATTCGCAGATTCAAATCTCATTTGTAGGCTGTAACAGCAAGGATATCCTTTCATAACACAAGTGTGACAGGGAGCTGCCTGCCTCAGTTGGACCAACTCATGCTTGATAGTGCATTATCATTAGCAGTGAGCTGCAGATTAATATTTCATTAGGATTGGGGCTTTGAAAGGGCTTCCAGGCATACCAAGTGATATGTTATTCGCCGCTTCACACCGATCTCTCTCAGAGCCACAAATGGGATTCAAGGGCTCTTATTATAATGGACATATAGGTGAAGAAAGGTTGTCAAAAAAAGTAATATCCCTATTTAACATTAACAAAGTCTGGTAAACCAAAAAGTATGTGAAACTGTTTTTACTGTAGGACCTCAGCATAATGAACCAGTGCTTCTATGGGTCCTTGGAAGGGTCAGCAATGATGAGCCTCTTTGATGCTAGCTCATTTCATATGTCTCCAAATGAACAACTTTGCGTGGGATTTTAAATAAATATTTCAATAAAAAACGAATAATATAAATATAACATCAAGCTGTTGGGTATGTATTTAGCTTTACGGTTATGAGAAAATATGTACATTTGATTCATGTTTAGTGGGAAAAAAAATCTAACTTTTGTTATAGGTTTGCCAAACTGCTCTGAGAGAAAAGAAGATATTTTAAAATCTTTTCTGAAGAAAAACCTCCTAGTTTTTTGTGTGTTTTGTATGTTTTATGATTGTGGCCTGCAGTATTTTGTTGTACACAACATTAGAAACATTTGTCTAGTTTCTCTTACAATGAAAACCCTGCATTGTTTACACCCTTTATTAAATTATGATGTGTAAAAAAAAAAATGCCAAACTGGTTTTAATTTCACACTAGTGAAATGTTGGAGAAATTTGCAGTCTTAGTTGTTAAAAAGTGAAGAATTAACAGGAGAAACAAGTTAAAGTAATATGTTATTTCTTTGTTATTTCATCTATATAAAAAATGTACAGTGGAACAAAATTGTGTTTCCCAAACTCAGAGGATATTATTAAACCAATATCTTTCTTCAGATGTAAGGGATGAAACAGTGTTTATCCCATGTTGTTATTTCCAAGCAGCAGCAGTTGGATTAGTCTAAAAAATATGTGGTCCTTGGTCAGCACTAAAGTAATTTTCAATAAGTTAGACTATGCGTTCCAATGAGGCTCAATTTTCAAAAGTACCCTCTGAAAGTAACCTCTAAGCAGGTATTAAAGGGGCTTTTAATAAGGTCCACATTTGTCCTATTAAAAATGTTTTATTTTATTTGTCTGATATAATTTTCTAGTTATAAATGTTGCATTTGTATTAGCTATAAGCGGAAAATCCTCACGATTGAGAGAAATATAGGCTTGAAAACGTCCCTCTATGAGCAGTAATCTACATAATGTGTTTCATTTTGTGAATTTAGTTACTGAACTAAATTAGCTTTTCAATAATGTCCAAATTTATTTAATGCCTTTGTATTTGCCTCCAATTTAAGCCTGTTTGTTGTTGCGATGACCCGCATAAGTAAGAATTTGCACAGGAATCCATCCTCTTCACTCCCAAATTATAGAAGCAGTCTCTGATAAACACAGCACTGCATTGAAGCTTTGGCATCCTGGAGAATAGAGCTCAATCCCTATCAGTGGAGATATTGGACTGCCAGTGGTAATGTGCAAGTGTCATGTGCTCGGAGATGGAGGCCCAGCAGCGTATTAGCTGGGCAAAGCTGGGAGCAAACTGGAAGGAAACAAGCAGGCTAACACTGCCTACTGCTTTGTATTTTTATTCCACTGATTAACTTGCTGGATTATTCACAGCTGCAATACCACGGCATGTTCAACCACAACAAGAGACAGCTGTCTTTTTTATTTGGCCTTGTTCTATAGCCACATCTCTGATTCCAGAGTTAATGTATTAGCTGTGCTGGCAGGTAACATATCTTTCGATTGAGGAATTGAAATATGTGGGGCTGCTGAGAAACTGGTATCCTGATGCCGTAGTGCAGATTGTAATGAAAACCCAAGGCTGTCAAGGAAGTCGGCGCCAATCCCCCAGTTCAACAGTTGGTTACCATGGAGAGCGAATATGGGCCTGAGAAGAAATACAAAGCCATTCAATAAATGTGGACATTATTGAAAAGTTAATTTAGTTCAGTGGTTAAATTCACAAAGTGAAACACATTATGTAGATTATTGCTCATAGACGGACGTTTTCAAGCCTATATTTCTGTCAATTATGAGGATTTTCCGCTCACAGCTAATACAAATGCAATATTTATAACTAGAATATTACATCAGACAAATGAAAAAAAAACATTTTAATTGGATAAATGTGGATCTTATTAAAAAGCCCCTTTAATACCTGCTTAGGAGGTTACTTTCAAAAGGTAATTTTGACAAACGAGCCTCATCGAAACGCATATTCTGACTTGAAAATGATTTTAGTGCTGACAAAGTTTATTTATTTTTTGTTAGACTAGTCCTCCTGCTACTTGCATATAACAACATGGGGTAAGTATTGCTTGATCCTTTACATCTGAAGGAAGATGTCGGTTTAATAATATCCTACTTTCGCTCAGTTGCCTCCGCTTTAAGTCTGTTTGTTGGAGAGGATCGTGTGGCCTATCTGTAGTCCTAATCTCAACCCCAATCCAAACTTGTGGAATCGGTTTTGGGGTGCTGCTTGTGCTAGTGTGACCAGGACAACCACAATGGCTGACTTGCAGCAAATGCTGCTGAAGAATGGGACGCCATCCCGCTGTGGTTTGTGACCAAGTTGGTAACCAACATAGGAAGGAGCCACCAGGCTGTTGTGGTTGTGTATGGTTTCCCAGAGTACTATTGAGGCTTAAATGTCTGTTCAGTTTTTCTCCGTTACTGTTGTTGAACTGTTTCTATCTAGCAGAAGATATAGAAGAAACCCCTATTATTATCTTCAGCTGTCACTTTATATATGTTTTATTAATTAATACTGTATATACTTCAGTGATAGTACCGGCGTTATTTGATTGTATCTGTAATGCTTTATCGGCTGGTTGTGCTGTTCTTTTTACATCTCTCTTTGCAGATGGAGAAGCAGACTGAGGATGTTGTATCATTCTTTCCCTTTTATCTCCTCTATTTTTCACTTTTTCTCCTTTTTTTCCTGTTCTACATTCTTGTTTTAGTGTCCATATAACATGAAATATTCCCTGCATAAATTATAATAAACCTACTTGCTTACACAAATCAGGCGGAGCACTATGGCGAAAGTGGTAAGGCTCCGCTTGTGAAAGTAAAATCTGTTGGGCTCTTTTTGGCATTAAGACATATTTTAAAGAAAAAAAAGAAGATATAGAAGTCTGCAGACCACAACTAGGCAGTCATTTTCTTAAAATTGCTGACCTGTTCATGTTTGCTTTTTATTTTGCACCATTTAAACCATCATAATTGTCTAACTCTGGCTTATGAACTTTATAGAAATTAGCATGTTTACACTATGCAATTTACGTGATGTTTAAACAATATCTGTAGAAGGATTTTGTAAAAAAAGAAAAAAAAAAGATTTGTTTTGTTTTACAGCAGTCTAGCTGACTAATCAACCGGCAAGGTGTTCATTGTGTTCACCAGGTTGTCTTTCTCATGAACACAATGGACAACTTACGGTCTGAATAGTCAGCTACATTGTTGTGAAACAAAAATAAATATATCGCGCATTGACAACTCAATCTCCCTTTTCTATTTCTTACATAAAACATTAATTACATTAAAAAAATCCTGCTTATATATATGTGTAAACCGAGTGCTGTGGCCAAAGTCAAATTCATTGATCATGCATGATCATGGCTTAATGAAGAGTATTCTGATTCTACTATATGTTTAGATTTTTTTCCACCTTGGGATTTTGCTTTCAACATTGAAATTGAAAACCCCTTGTACTGGGTCTTTATGTTGCACAATTTCAATGATTCTTTGATAAGTGTATGTAAACCTCAGCCACAATTATTTTTGGGGGTCTTTTTTTTTCCCCTTGAGCTTGATTTTCTGACACTTTTGGCTATGTTGAACACATTTCATCAAGCTGTTTGATAAAATCTAAGCAAATCCTTTCGTCTGCAAAATGCCTGTATTATTTTTGGCATCCCCTTGAAAAATGGAGTTTTCAAAGACTGCATGTTGTACCTCAAACCATTTGAAATATCAAAGTGATGGAATGGCAACATCCTAAATGTCAATGTGGGGGATCTTCCAGTCTTTTGATGCTCATTTCACGAGGAACAGTAATGATGGGTCTGAAGGTGTTTCAGCAATCCCATCAATGCATGAGTTGTTCTCCTATAACAAGTCTTCCTCTCTTTGAAGACTCAAATTCAGAATATGAGCACACATAATTATTTCTGTCCCCAAACCTGATTGTTTTTCATGTTTGGACTGATGTGAACTGTAGATATCATACGCTCTTATCAGCAGCATATTTTACTCAGTGAATCATTGTGCACATAAAGCTAGCAACTACTATGCATTTCCTGATGAAAAAAAAAAAATAGCTGATAACCTTGTTTATCTATAGACCTAGGGATGTTAATCAGACATCTGATCCTTTTAATGTCCTGATGGCCACAAGTGTTGCTGTGTGGTCCACAGCTGCCTTTGACAGATTGAGTTATATATAGGTGAATGGATTTTGCTGGAGGGCTTTTGTGTTGAACGAGATCTCTATTATTGACTTGATTGACCCAACAGGGAGTATGCAGAAGACCCGTTTAATTCCACCATGTTCTAATTAGCAGCTTAAACAAAACAATTCTCTTTGTGATGGTTATCCTATTCAAGGAAGGCTTTGTCTGTTTGTGCACTAGCTTGGTTTCATTTATCAGTGTGTCTTCAGCTCATTTTAATTCATATCAACACTCATCCCATGTTCCTCATAGAATATTTAATAGGTGTTAATTAAGTTGCTCAAACAACTTCTTTTTCTTTTTTCTCTCTTATTATTTAGGATGACGTGGGCCCGGTTAAATAACAGTTGGGAAAAGCATAGAATCTCTATATAAATTAAAGATACACAAAAGAGAAGAAAAAAATGAAAAGGTGATAATGAAAAAAAAAAAAAAAAAATATATATATATATATATATATATATATATATATATATATATATATATATATATATATATATATATATATATATATATATATATATATGTATTAGGGCTGGGCAACGATTAAAATATTTAATCGCGATTAATCGCCCTGATTAATCGCGATTAATCGCGATTAATCGCATTGTATTTACAAACTCCAAGAATGAATTCAAAAGTAGTGTAAAGAGCACTTTTATTTTAATGTTCTGCTGCCATATGAACAAAAGTGTTGTAACATTTGTAGCACTTATTTTATACTGGATATTTTCAACCCATCTATTGAATTTAGTGCACTAGTTGATCTTTTCTTCATAAGAGAACAGCAAGCACTGCAGCCAAAATATTGCCTTTTTTGACCTCCTGTATATTAGCCAGTCCCTAAGCTTGATGTATCATGAAACTGTTGACCTTTTGGGTTTTGATTTTATTATTAGAATTTAATAATAATAATAATAATAATAATGTTATGTTCAGTGTTTTTTCGCTAATCCACCTCTTATATATTTCAATCCTTATGTAATTTTGTCTGTGTTGTGTGCACCTGCCTGTTGCTTTCATCCTATAAATTTCCCCGTCGTGGGATAAAAAAAAGGATTAGCTAATGTTATCTTATCTTAAATAACACTTTTTAATATATGTACTGGGTTCTTTCAAGGTCTTAATTACATGTTATGTGTGGGCTCCAGTAACATCCATCCATCCATCCATCCACTGATCTACCTGGATGTTCCCTGGAGGACTGAAACGCCTCAGTCAGAGACATCAGTCTGTGGGTCTGTCGGGGCAATGAGAGAAGTTTCGTCTCCTCTCTCCGTTTCTGGGGCTCGTCGTTTTCATGTTTTTTCACTTGCTTAGATAAATTTGTTGTGTTTCCACTGAAATGAACCGGCTTTTTACAAAACATACAGCTTGATTTCATTTACGGTATTAAAATAAAGCCGAACGGTGCTACTTCCCGTGTTCATGTTTTTTCGCTGCTGCGGTCTCTCTCAGCTGTTTGTTTGTAAAGTTTGTGTGAGAGGTGAGTGGGCGGGCCAGGCTGAGCCTGCGTGCTGATTGGCTGGCACCGCTGAGCCATGTACGAGAGGGGAGGGGGAGCGAGAGAGTGCTGACTGACACTGACTGAAAGCATGTGAGCTACGCGTTAATGCGCGATAAAATAAATATCGCCGTTAATAGTCTTATGAATTAACGCGAAATTAACGCGTTAACTTGCCCAGCCCTAATATATATATATATATATATATATATATATATATATATATATATATATATATATATAAAAGTTTTGTGTAGAATTTATATCAGAGATTTGAAGGTACACTCGTATCAGCATCTTTACAAGCTAATAATGCTAACGATTGGATTAATATATAACATTTGTTGGGCATGTAAAAATAACCCAGGTATCTTGACCAGCCCATAAATTAGAAAAATCTCAATGCAAAATTATATATTAGTGGAAACTTTGTATCCAAAACTAAGTACTCTTTAACAGTCGTCACGTGAATTAAGAGGGGCATTAACAGTACATAACTAGTAATTTGCAAGAGGGAAAACTTTGCAAATATGCAGGTTTGTGTTGATGGTATTTTAAGAAGTAATAACCTCCTTGTCGGATATGACCAGAGAAGGAACATAAGGCTTAAAGGGAATCATAGCAGGCTAAACAAGAGGTGCAGATGGTAGCAATGATGATGACTGTTCAAGAGATGAAGGCAATGGTGCTCAGAACAAAGGCTACACAGTGGGAGTTTCTGCTGCTGCTGAGAACGTGAGAATCGCTGCTGCGGCAGACAAGGAAGCTGTGGCAGATGAGAACGTGGAAGTTGCATTATGAGGGTGTCATCTACAGTGGAGAGAAGAGGAAATGGAGGTGCTAAGACGGGCAGCGGGGGAGATTGAAGCAGTGGCTGAAAGGAGGAGGGGTTTGCTGCCGTCCTCAGCGGTGGGCTGAAAGCTGGTCTTGAGAGAAGGCCACAGGGTGTAATACCCTCTGAAAGTTTAGATACCCCAAAGGGACGCTAATTCTGTTCCAGCAGCAGTGGAGAAGGCAGCATCTCTATATTATTCTAATATTAGCCTCCTCCAGTGCTGGATCTAATGGTACAGACCAAACCAAGGATTAAAAACACATTAGATCACTGCTTCACAGCTTTATGTGTATCACACAGTCACCTTTGTGACTATCTGCGTCATCTCATTCCAACCTTTAAGTAGACATTTAAAATGTCTAAGTCTGTTGTTCGGACTGTTAGGAAGTGGATGGAGCAGTCAAAGCAAATATTAGAGACCTACTTTGATTGGGAATCTTGATCCACTGACCTGAATAGTTTTACTGACCCTGTGACATCATATATCAGACCTTTCGGCCACATAACAACTAACACAACTTAATTCACTTCACCTCTGAGGAAGCTTCGTAGGAACAAGGAAGAAGTTTACAACACTGGACTGCAGCCTGTATAAGCAGGCTAGGGACAAACTGACATCAATGCAGCTCAAATAAGCTATTGCGAGAAACTAAAAAACAGCTTCTCAGCTAGCGGCGCTGCTACAATTTGGAATGGTTTAAAAAAGATCAATCCCTGCTAGGGCCCATTACCAAAATCCTGATCTGGTAGACAACCTTAACAGGTTCTACTGAAAGTTTGAAAAGCAGCCATTTACACCAGCCACCAACTCGTCCACATCTAAACTCTGGCACAAAAGCTCCCCATGCACCAATCTATAACTAAGACCTCTGAAGAAGATGTAAATAAGCTATTTCAGCATCAAAAAATCAGAAAAGCTTTGGAAGCTGGGAGTATTTCCCTCTTCTGTTCGTAAGCATGTGCTGACCAACTCGCTCACATTTTCACTCAGATCTTTAACCCTCACGGTGCTGTGTGAGGGTTCCTCCTGCTTCAAATGCTCCACCTTTATTCCAGGCGCCGCGAAATGCAGCATTACTGGGTTAAATAAATACAAGCATTTAGCCCTGATGTTTGTGGTCATAAAATACTCTTAGCCGCTGGTGTTGAAGCATCTGAAGGATATCCAAGTCAAAACCTTTGGACCCCCTTCTGTTTGCTTACCGGGCAAACGGGTCCCTCATCCCCGTCGACCTCCCAGGGACAAACACCAGGACCCTGTTTGTGGATCTTATCAGTGAATCACAAGCTTCCTGACTGACCAGCAAGAGAAGGTGAAACTGGGGAGCATCTCCCACACAAGAGCCATCAGCACTATAAGCCCCACTCCCCCCCCCCCCCCCCTCCCAAAGGGTGTAAGGGTGTGTGTTATCTCCCTGCTTTTCTCTGTACACAAATAATTGTATCTCAGTGGACCCATCTGCGAAACCCATGAGGTTTGTAAATGACTCCACTGCTTTTGGTCTGATCCAGGACAGTGACGAGTATGCAGACACCAGGTGCATTGGTCGTGTGGTCAGAATCACCTGGAGCTTAACCCACTTAAGACAATAGATATGAGGGTGGACTACCCCCACACTCCCTCACCTCACCATCCTCAACAACACTCTGCCTGCTACGGATCACTTCCAGTTCCCAACCCCCCTTTCTCTTCTCTTCTTCCCCCAGGTGTCAGTCCTATGAACACTTATCAGTGCCTAGATCAGCACAAATCCAACCACGTCTTCCGATTTTGTAAAAAAAAAAAAAAAAAAACTAGGTATATGTTAACAAAACCTATTTGTATTTCCTTTTATATATCTATACTTCAAATGTCTTCACTGAGAGAAACGTGGAACCAAAGTCAAATACCTTGTTTGTGTGCACACACTTGGAAATCCAAAGCTGATTATGAGTCTATAGTTCAGTAGAGGTCTGAGAGCAACAATTCACTTGGTCCGAAATTTGTCAGGATCCTTTTGGATCCTTCTGCCGGGGCTGATGGTTTGGGAGTTGGACAAAAGAGCAGCTACGATCTCGGGAGCGGCATGATGAACTGAAGGATTGTAATTATAAAAAGTGGCAAGCATTGATGGAATAAAGCGATGGTGACACTGGGAAGAAACAAGCAAAGTAATCAAGATGGCAATGGAAGGATCCTGCATGGAACAAAGACCAACAGAGACCCTTACTGCTGAGGGAGGTGTTGGGAAAGACACGGGAAGCTGGTGTGTTAATCAAGGGACAATATGGACCAGCTAAGGCAGAAGGTACACAGGGAGAGGGGGTAATTAACACAGAGGAGCTGATTGAGGGTTTCTTTCTGTGTAAAATCAAGGGAAAAAGACAAATACTAACCTAAACTATAATACACAGAACACAGGAATAAGCTAAGAAACTAAGCACAACATAAACCACAGGAGATGATGAAAAAACAAACACAAGCGAAAACCAGAACACATAGGAATCATGACAGCCCATTGTATCTTCCTTCAATTTAACATTCAGCAACGTTTCCCCCATGCTCGCAACCCTTTGACCCCTTCACAATATTCTCCTACACTGCCTCTGACTCTTGCTGACCTTGAGCAGTGGGCTCAGCAGACGTCCAGAAGACGAACTGGGAATCATGCGCCTCCAACAGCATCAGCATTTCAGGCTCCAGTTGGCACATCCAGAAATCAAGTGGGAGTATTTTAAATTAATTTTATTTATACAGGGCTCTACTCTGTTTAGGAATGAAGAACAGCACAGTCAGGAAGAGTGTGCTTTGTCCAACCCTTTGCAAAAAAATAGTTGCAAAAGTGTTAAGATGAAATATTTAACTAACTACTAGCCCGTCTCCACCTGCAACTTGATGCTTTTAATTTACATACATGTAACAGGCTTTAATTGCTTATTTCCTTGCTGTTGTCATTCAGAGCAGGCATGAGTTGTGATATATGGGTTTCTTAAATTACTTTTTTCTCAAGTTAACAGGAGCTCTTTCTACTTAGAATGCTGAAAAAGTCAAATTCCCAGGGCACTTTTGTAACAGTTTCTGTGTAACTCTGCATGGTTGATGTTAAGGCTTCAAGAGGGTCCTCTGAAGTCCCAAGCTCGTCATAGCTGATGCAGTGTGGAGTTGGAACTATCAGAAAAACAAAGGGCTGAGGGAGCACAAGCTCTCATTTTCCAGAGGATGTTGAAAGCAGCACAGCTTCTTTAATGCTCAGAGGCCTATTTTAGATATTCTAAGCTTTTAATGTCAAATGCATACTGTTGGGCTCACTGACAATGACAATAGTGGGAAAAGGGCTTAAAAGTCTAAATCAACCAACAAGTAAGGTTTCACATGTGGGGAGCTGAATATCAAAGTGGTGAAAAACAAAAAAATCTAAATTGAAATGACCAGTAATGTCTGCAAATTGTTGCAGGTTTGACTGTAAATATGGTTTGGTTAAGTGAACGCACTGCCATTTGAGAAGATTTGGTGAGAGTAGAACGAAAATATCTATTCATTTTCTGTAGCTTCGCCTCCTGCTGAGGATTGCAGAGAGGTTGCAGCCTGTGTCAGCAGGAATTGGATATGAGACTTTATGTGCATGGAGGAAACACATTGTTAAGTGCTGTGTTCTGCTCTGAGATTTAAAGTTCCATATAAAAGAAACATGTTCAGATTTTTCTCACATCTTTGCATTTCTTCAAAGTTACATGACAAAAAATGTGGAAATTAGAAAAAAAAAAACCTAAACAAACAAAAGCTTAGTTTTATTGTCACAAATCATTGGTTACCGTGTTAGTCAACAATAAACAAGATAATAAACAGCTGTAGATACACATCATGAGAACATTTACATTCATTACCCATGTTCTGTCTTCTGCGACCTTGAATTTCCACAACAGGGATCATTTCAAAAACAGGAGACCTATTAAGATTTTAAATTAGCCGTCTTTTAAAGAATGCTAGAAATTTCGTATAAGTTGTTATTTGCTATTTTATTATCTTATAGAAAATAACTTTATAAATTAATTAAACTTGGTCAGTCATTGGACTAAATGTAAATCTGTCGAAATTTTAGTTGGCATGAGACACACTGTTCAGCATTTTTCCTACATTAAAAGGTAATTTAGGAAAAATGCTACAAAAGAAGCACATTTAACGTACATAATACATAAAAGTTACTTCTTTCAATAAAATTAAAATATGTAAAAGAGAGATGAGGTGAGAACCCCAGGGTGACTTGACATGAAACACCCGACTAGTTTTTTATTGCTTGATCATCAAAGTGTAAATTGATGTTTCCCTGAATTTTCTAAAGGAATTTTTAATAAAACAAGCTCTTGCTTCACCAGACACACACAGATGAATAATTTGTAGCGCAGGTTAGGCTGAAATCGAAGCTGGCCCAAGGCAGAAGTGTACTTTTTTTTATGAACAATGAAACTACGTTTTAATTATTTTTTTAATTTCCATTTTACATAGTTTTTAAAGATTCAAACAACTTTACAAATGTACCAACTGTAGCAATATTAGGATAAATTCAGTTAATAGATTATAATATACTACATAAGGTAACTTCTGTATCTTGGCTAGCAACTTCTGCACATAGTAACTGTTTTCAAATTGATCTCAACAATTTATTGCAAATAATAATGAAGCAAAAATGTGTTTAATTGTAAAAACAACAAAACATACTTTGTTTCAAGTGTTGTTGATTTATGTGTAAAGAGACTGATTTGGATTGTCAAGCAAACCACATTCTGTCGTTCACTCCATCTCCATTTAAGGTTCTTTTTAAGTAATTTAAGTTGATTTCATCGATGGTAAACGGACCTATTATGTGAATTTGATTTGTTTTTTGAGTTATTCAAGCTTACACTTCCATCCTTCTCGAGCCCCTTTTAATTACAGGGCTTCATATCTTTTTTGTCACATTATTTCTCTTGCTCACGAGAGCATGTCTGTCTCCAGCCTCACTTTGTAGCCTACAGTGATGTATCCTAGATGTCTGCCACTTTTCCTTAACCTTAAATGTCACTCTGAGAGATCATGTTAGAAGGGATAATACACTCTCAGCCAATTCAATTGGTCTAGCTTCCACACTGCTGCTTCATTGTGTCCAGAGAGCACAGTGATAAGAATCAGCTGTACGGATCTGTAATGACAGGACGGGCGTATTGGGGGTCTGGCTGAGGAGATCTGATGAAGGAGTGGAGAGAGGGGCAAAACTGCAGACAGAGAGTTCCTCTTGCCAGGAGAGGGCTCTGCATGTCAAAAAGCGGCGCTTCTTCCCGGCGCTAAATGTCAGTCTTCACAATTATTCAAATGAGGTATTCCTGTTATCAGCTTCATCATCATCTCGCTCTTGTTTTGTTCGTCTTCTTCTCTGTCAGTTAAACCCTTTTACCCCCTTCTTTGCCTTCTGCTATCCTCGCTCTCTTCTCTTTATCCTGCAACCAAGAAACTGAGCATTAACACCCCGGTGGAGTCGGACTGGTGTTGAATATTTCAATATGGCTCTGCTTATCAGGCAGCCCCTATGACCTGCCTGGATGAGCAAGTGAGAAGCCGAGATTCGCATGACGAGCTGTGGAATGGATACTATACACAGTCATATATAAGTAAAGAGCTTGCCTCGAGGTGCACAAGCTCATGAATACCAGATACCCCCACTCTCATTTATGTGGACGAATCCCAAAATTCTAGATCAGACAAATTTCAGACTTCATTTGCAATTTTGTTCCATGGTTTTTTAAAGGCCAAAAAAACTATAAACTTGGTAAATTTCTTCTTCCTGCAATTTCTTCTTCCTGCAATTTCTTCTTCCTGCACCAAAATAAAAATGTTGAATACGCCAGGAAGGTTACACTGATTGGTTCGAAATCATTTCTCTAAAGAAATTAATGAGACATTTAGCAAAGCAATGAAATCTACTGCTGATGTACACAATGTGATAGGTTTGGTTGGGTGATAATGCTGGATGAAGGTATGTCAGGGCATTCAAATGTGGCAACTGTGCGCAAGATCAGATTTTCATTAAATAGACATAAGCAAGATAGAATTACCTTACAACTGGACACCATGAAATTGTGTTTGAAAAGAACAGGGCAAAAATATATTACCATAGAAGCATCTTATGATGTCCGCCGTTGTAAGGTGGTCAGGGTTGATAAACTTTTAACTTTTACCTTTCAATGTCATTCTTCAAGACTAAATACAGCAGTGGCCTATTAGCCAAGAACATACAATAAATAGCTTCCAGCATCTCTACCCACTTTTACAAATTTGATTCTGCAAAGAACCTGCAAAAATCCATATTTCAGTTATTCTCAAACCTAAATTTATTGCTTTAAAGGGGAAAAAAAACAACAATTTAGAAACGTTTTTTTTAAATACCAAAATGAGCAACCACTCAAAAGTGTAGGCAATTAAGTTTTGTAAACTGTTTTGTGGTTTTTAAATTGCATATATTTTTGAGATATAGCAGTTTTCACAACCCATTCATCAGACTACAGCGAACTGCAAACACCATTGAACAAGACTGCATTCTTGTCAATATCTATTACCATTAGAGTGGCGATTTAATAATTGCAGTCGATGCATCTTAAACACAGTCCTTGAGTGGTGCTTGACATGCTGTTGGAATGCAAAATGAGGCCGTGGAAAACAGAACCACCGTGATCTCAAAGAAACCCCTCAACTCATCTTTTGAATTGGTGGTTAGTGATTTTTAAGACCTGTGGGTTGTCTTTGCTGCCCTCAAAAACTGACACACAAGCCCATGAAACTGTCAGTCTGGGCAGCAACATCTGGCCATTGGGGTATTGGACTACAAAGAACAGGATGGGGCCATGGATCCGAAATCAAGATTATCAGCCAAACATTATGAGGGCATTGCTTGAGGAAAGGCTTGACTCAAACCAATAGCGAGGAGTTAAAGGATCATGGGGTAGCACTGTGTGGGGGACCGAGGAGGGCAAAAGACACAATGCACCCTCTAATTGGTTTTTCTTTCTAAAAAACCACTGCGCCTTTTCTCTTGAAGCTGTGCTGCACTCAGACAATCACAACTGAGAGGCCGGCAAAGCCTTTTGGATTTAAAGGGAATCCGTATCTTAAAGGGGCGCTGTGCTGCTGAGGGGAGGGGCACGGCAATCAATAATTCATAAGGCCTTTCCTTATTAGGGTTTCTCCTGACTGGGCGAGCACTTCTTATGCCCAGCTCTGTGTCGGATGAGAAGGTTCCATCGAAGGCAAAGCCACACTGGAACTGCCTGTTCTTCATTGTTGCAATGGCTCCCTATTTTGTCATTCACACCATGCTCTCACAGCCCTTTCACTTTGTAGAGATCCTTTTGTTACTCGTGATTTCTCAGACTCTTCAAATACAAATCCAGCTGTTTTAGCATAACAATGAGGATGCCATGACTGCTTAACATGCAGAACCGCTGTTTGCATAGCCTGAATGGGGAGTTTAAAACATGCTTAAAATAGATCATGAATTGGACTTTAATTATGTTTAGAGGTTTGACCTAAATTATTCTGCATTGGTCTACAATGTGTCAGCTTCGGTGATGGGATTGGTACACAAGCATAGATATACTGCCCTTCAGGCTTATAGCCTGGGTTTCCTTAATCTGAATTTAAGGTCTGCTGAGTTCAGAGTCACATGGAGCTATGGGTTAGATGGCTCTCATTTGACTGCAGCTGCAGCACATTAAAAACCAACAAATAACCTATCTGCCATGAGTTAAGAACTAATCACACACACAGGGCTTCCCTGGATGACTCTCTATCATTAATTCTGCCTGATTTTCTCCCACACCTTGTTTGGCTTGTCATCCTAAACCATAAAATCACCTTCATTTATTATCCTTAGTTCAAATTATCTTCCAGTTACCAATCCTTTAACCAGGAATGATTTAAATGATTTCAGTTTGCCTTATCACATCTGTAACTACTGCGATCATGCTGCTGTGATGAATGAGATTTTGAATATACTGCATTACTGTTGAAATCTCTGAAGGGACATCTTCCAGGCGCACTGAATTCCACATGTTAATTTAATGGCACTAGAAGTGACTGCTGTGCAGGTAGGAGCCATGATGTGAAACAGATAAACAGTGATTACACTCACCATGATAAATGAAAGGGCAGCTAGCCAATGTGAGGATTTTTACTCATCATAGATCACAATTTGTAAGTTCTGCTTGCTCAGGATGCCAGAGAGGAGTGGAGGGCAGCTCTTCTTAATTCAATCAATACGATTTTATGCGGCTGAATGCTACATTAAAAAGGTAGCTCCAAACAGGCAGTTTCTGAATAGATAGCATTTTAATCTATCCTAATAAAAGCATCTGTCACATAGATGAGATGGTGAGGATAATGGAATAATAGGTCCATGTTCATTCTGCAAGACAGCATAAACAATATCAACCTATTTTAAAACAACCCACCTTTTAATGACATTTGTTCATTGCTGTGGCAATTTGGTTTCATGACAAAAAATTATATATTATTAATTAAAATTGCTTGTTAACACAGATCAAATCAAATCAGTATATTTATATAGTCCCAATTTAAAACACATGTCACCTCAAGGCACTTTACAGAGTCAGTTCAATCAGATCATACAGACAGATTGGTCAAAACATTTTCTATCTAAGGAAACCCAGCAGATTGCATCAAGTCTTGACAAGCAGCATTCACTCCTCCTGAAAGAGCGTTTAGTGACAGTGGACAGTTGCCTGCATTGTGTCGTTGATTTTCCAGAAATCCCTCATACCAAGCATGCATGTAGCGACAGTGGACAGAAGAGTTTTGTGTGTTGTTTCATAACATTAAACAATCTTAATGTGGTAGACTACATATTTTTTATTTCACCAAAAATAATATATATATATATATATATATATATATATATATATATATATATATATATATATATATATATATATATATATATATATACACACATAAAGACAGTATGACCATACACAGTTTAAGCCAGATATTACACTGTACAAACCAACTTTTTTTCCCATCACTGTCTGACATTAAAGGACACCAAAGGATTACTCAAGCTTGTAAAGGCCCATAATTCTCTTTCTGATATTTTACTTATCTTTGGATTTTCCTGTCACAAACGGAGTACTGCAAAAAAATATATATATACTTACACTTCCCCCATTTAACTCAAATGTTGCGAATGAACCCATCAAAATCTGACGGGGTCATCACATCATTGACTGGGCTTTGTCAGATTGTTTATAGTGTTCTTGGTGTGTGAAACTTATACATTTTAAGAAAGTAATAAAAACTCTAAAAAAACACTGAATTATTCTTGCATTAAATTAAATGCCAGTGGAATGAGAAATGTTAAGCTTTCTTACACAGCCTATACAACTATCTTTAATGATAACACGGTTAAGTATTATTAATACTCTTTGTACTGGATTAGTAACTATTTAAACAAACGTCTGAAGGTGAAGTAGAACAGAGTCAGGATAAATCAAGACAAACAAAATTAGTGTTGCTTCATTGTAGTGGTTTCTATCACAAAAAGCATCAGTGCATATGGGTGAAGTGGGTCACTGTCATTTCTCAAAATGTGTCTGCCAAGTCTACAGGCCAACAATGTTTTTTTTTTTTTTTGTTTTTTGTTTTTTACTTTAAAATCTAATTTATTTCTCACCAAACTGCTGGTGGACAAGAGAGGCAATCAAAACAAGGTTTTGTTTTTTTAAATATCCATCTGTGTGGAAAGAGTACATGAAGTGTTTTCACTGATATTATCAAATTCCAAAATGTCTCAGATGAAAGGCCAGATTGAAAGTGCTCACAAAATTAGTAAAATAGTAAAATGTTTACGGTGCTTTTGAAAGAAAATACTGAAAAAAAGAATCAGACCTACCAAAATATGCTGAGAAACTATGAAAAGAAGAGGGAAGAATTGGTATTATGGCAATCTGCAATAATTGAAGAATAGAGGTCTATATGGAAGGACTGTTGACTGGAGTGTGGACTAAATGTTTGCTCCCAGAAACGGTCAAAATAGAGACAACAGATATTCAAAGTAGAAAAAGAGTCTGTTATTTTTACCATGGGAGTAGAGCTTGAGACGCAAATATAGAGGGGCAAAATCTTCCATGATCCCAACAGTGATGTTTCCTGCACGTTTGGGATGTTGCCCTCCTTAAACATGCTGGAGTCAACTGGATGAGTCATCAACCATCAGTAAAACTGGATGACACAAGAAAAAAAATATTGAAAATATCTTAATCATGTGTGTTGCCTTAGGAAAACATGTAGAAAAAAGATGTGTAGGACAATAAGATTGCAGACTGGGTTTGGAACGTTTGAGCTAAAGTACAGCTAGCAGTTGATGTGGAACAAGTGGTTTGCTAGTGCTGCCATAAAGGCACACATCACAAACAATGTGTATGTGTATATATCACAAATATATACACTTAAAACACTTAAAGTCATAAATATTAATAAACACTGCTGTTGGTTAAAGGGGACTTATCGTGCTTTTCAATTCTTCCTTTTCACATTGAAATCATTCAGTTGAGTAAAGAGACTGCTCTTTAAATCTGAAGGAGGCACTTCACACCCTATCCCCTCTCCAGGTCACACAGTACAGACTAATATTGGGAGGTGGTTCTGCAGGAGGGGAGCCGGACAACTAAAAGATTTGCCTCCCTCTACGTTCTAGTTCTAGAAACTTGAGGAACCTCCAGTGAAGCTGTAGTCTGAGAGTAAAGTGCTACTTTGGGATCGTAATGTACAAGTTCTCTGTTTGATTATCGAGGGCTCTAAATGTGAGCAGGAAAATGTTAAAATCTATTCTGGATTTAACAAAGTGACAGTGAAGAAAAGTTAAAAAAGAAGAAATATGATCTTTCCTTTTAATTTAAATTTTTATATTTTTTTATATTTTTATATTCAATTCAATATATAATTTTAGGATCACTAGTTTCCTTTTGGTTCAGTTGGTTTATTTATTCTTTGGTTCCCTGGTTCCTTATGTTTTCTGCTTAATCAAAGTTATGTCATAATGTGTAGTATTTTGAGTTTCTGTGTATTTCTAGGTGTGCATTCTGCTGATAGTTTTCTGTGTTACAGGGTTCACCCATTATCTTCTCTCAGTGTCTCAGCTCCCTGTATTCCCCAGCTGTTTCTCTGCTCATTAACTCACCTGTCATGGATTCTATTGAGCAAGCTCCCCAGTATAGATACCATTTGGTTTATTGTTTTTCTTGTTTTTTTTTTTTGTTTTTTGTTTTTTTTGTAACCAGCCTGTTATAGTTGGATTTTAGATTTCCTCCAGGACTGATTTTCCTAATTTCTTTGATTCTTTTAGTTCTTTTTTGTTTTTGGTTAAACAGTGCACTGTCACCTTTTTGCATACTGTCTAAAGTTGGATCCTATACTTTACCATAACATGACATCTATAAGACACAAGATGTACTAGAGTTTAGATAAAATCCATTGTTTAGATCTTAAATTTGTTCTTAAATTAGTGAGCTGTGTTAACATCTGCCCTTACATTGTGATGTTATATAAACAAATACAGTCTATGGACTTTTAAGGCATTCTAATACATTTTCAACTTAGTGTTAATGTATATTTAACAATCATGTTTTTTTTTCTTTTTTGCTGATCCATTGTCTCATTTTTATTTCCAGGTCCCTTGGAGATTGCTTACAGATGACATAAAGCTACAGGTATACTTAATTTGCTTTATTTTTAGTCAATTTAAAAAGAGTCAACTGCTTGTTTGTTTCATCCAAGGGTTTTACTCTTACACTTGATTTTCTTTTGTCTTTGCTTTGATGTCCTGTGAAGCACTTTGAAATTCTTTGTGTATGAAATGGTGCTATGTAAGTAAACCTGCCGTATTTCGCCTTGCCTAAAGGCTACCAACGTGCCAAATCTTACCTCGTAAGACAGTTGGATTCTTGTCTGCTTCACGAGATAAAACACTCAGGAGAATTCATTTCGTCAGACTTCAAGCTGTGCATTTGAAGCCAGAGCACAGTTGTTTTTGATCAATCAGCATCTTCTGCGAGCAGCTACAAGGAGGTTTTAGGATGTGATGACAGTCAGCGGTGGCATTTCCAGAAAATGTGTGGGAAAATGCTGCTTTAATAGCAGTTATATCAGAACAGAGGAGTATGTCTTTCTTAAAAAAAGGCAATGACATACACTAAACGCTTGTCTCTGCCAATATGTATGTATTTTTTAACTCTTCTAGAGACTAGCCAGTGCAAATGTGGTTTCCTCAACTGGCTCCACTCTGCTGATCTTATTGTAACAGATGGTTCAACTAATCACCTGCCAATTATTTTTTAAACACTTGCCCTTCTCCAAACTGTTTTCGTACCTGACTTATCCAATAATTCTTTTTAACAAACCATCTGGAGCATTACTTCAGTAGGTTCCCAGGATTTTTAATTCTGTCCTTTAATGTCAAGCAGAAAACAGTGGATAAATAAAGACAACTTGATAGTTTCTATTTTATGTTCTTATTTCACACAAACAATGGAAGTCAATTAAAACAGAAACTGCCCAATGTAATGCAAAATGCCTTTCAGACTTTTTCCAGGCACATACGTCCCTCATTGGATTAAATTTATGAGGATAAGGCTTTATTTTTGAACATGTTAAAATGCAAAGCAATACAAACAAAACAAAAAGGTAAAAATAATCAAATTGTTTTTAACTAACAGAAAAGAAGTGTTAAAAAGATATGTAGACTATATTAGGAAAGCCCTTTAGAATGATGATAGACACTGAGCTTGGGTGAATATCTCAGTCTATTAAGAAAGTCCGGTGTAGGTACCAGATTGACTCGGGCTGCCAGATTGACTCGGGTCCTGCGTCTTCTGATGACGTCACTATACATTGTTGGTTTAACGTTTGCTCAATTGCGCAAAATATTGTAATTGGTCTGGACAACTTACTAAAGTAATTATAGCGGGGTGTAGGTTTTATTCGAGAGCGGGATTGCGGCTTGTAAACGGACAATTTTACGAAGAAAATCGCCATGGTCCCTGCGCCTCCCGATGACGTCACCAGATTCTCCGTGGGCCATGCGCCTCCCGATGACGTCACCTTATGGCAACACCACTCAAACAAACTACATAGAGCCCGCGGTCTGCATTTGTAACGAATCAATTTTATTAAGTTAATTTAGCGGTTTCTTTTTTCTCAAAAGCTTGAACAAATATATAAGCCATTTTACAAATAAATAAAAAAAACCTAATATTTGACAATTGGCTCAATGTTTGAAGGGCTATATATCTTAAATGTACCAAATACCACAATAAAAAAATAATCAAATTCATCACAATTTCATCTGGAATAATAAAAAAACATGTGATCAGAAAGAACAACATCAGTACAAAAAGGAGGAATGAACGTTATTGATTTTGCAGTGATGAATGCCGTGATAAAATTAAATTTGGCTGCTGACTTTTATTAAAAATGAAATGAGTTTATGGTTTAGTTTCCTTCACAATTTAAAAAAAATTGGAGGAATTAAATTTCTCTAAGGTTGTAACTTCTTTGATCCTGCAAAATTACCAATTAAATTGTCAGACTACCACACAAGTATTCCAAAATGATGTTAAAAGTTTTCATGCCTCGACTAATTTACAGGAAAATAACCGTAAATTAACAAAATAAAATTGATTTGTAACAAATGGAGACCGCGGGCATAATCTAGTTTGTTTGAGTTGAGTTGCCATATGTAGACGTCATCAGGTAGCACCCGAGCCAATCTGGCAGCCCGAGTCAATCTGGTACCTACACCGGCAGGGGCTTTTCTAGGCCTGGTGACTAAACCAGTGACCACAAATCAAATGGCAACTTCAACATTGTAAGGACAAGACTCACAAATGTAACTTATTGAAACTGTAGACCAATGCAAATGTTTGGTTTGCATTCACCAACTGACACTTCACAAAATGTAATTAAGACACTATGAATGGTAAACTAAAAAGTGAATTTATTCATATTCATGAAAACAAATGTATCTTGAATACATCACAAATGTGGAAAACAGGTAACTTACAATGCTTAAATGATTTATACCCTGTTACTTTTACTAATAAGAATACTTTATTGTCCACGCATGTGGACTTCACCTAACAATACGATGCAAGATGCATACACAAAATAGTTATTAAATAAGAATAAAATTAGAATAGAATAGAATTGGGGGAGCATTGGCCTAGTGGTTAGAGCAGTGTGCTTGCACTCTGGGTCCCTGAGCAAGACCCTTAACCCCAGAACGCTTCCCGGGCGCCGCACATGGCAGCCCACTGCTCCCCAAGGGTGATGGGTTAAAAGCACAGAACACATTTCGTTGCAATGTATGCTTCAATGTATGTTTCAATGACAATAAAGATGATATTACTATTACTATTATTATTACTTATCAGATATGCCTAAGATAAAATAGATAAAAAACATATAACCCATGTATACATGATATGATGGCAACATGTATGTTGTTAATTTGTCATCCCCAGACTTTCATGTAGAACATGACAAAAACAATAAATGCAATGAAAAACCACCCGTTTTAACCTTTTTAGAGTAGTTAACACCTTAATCAGAGATCACCCCCCCCCCCCCTCCGTTCGTCCCCATGATTTGCACTCAAAGTGGTCATTGTTACTCTTCATGCTTCTGTCTAAATTCTAACTACTGCAATGATGCATTTTTTTACTTGAGAAAGTATTGTAACTTTAAATCTGTCATACACTGACACGTAAGCAAAAGGATAAACCAAGAACAAACACAAAATACTAATAGAGACTTTGTACTTTATCTTTTTGCTTCAGGGATTTATTGTTTTTGTCTGACAACAACACTATCATTAGTTGTTTTATTGTAATAAGTGTTAGACAGGGAGGGTGACTGCTGCATGAAAGGCTTCTTTGTACACTATGAAGGTATTCCAAAATAATCTCAAACAACGCAGGAACCATTAGACATTGTTTGCCATGGAAATTAATCAGGCTTTTGTTTATCAAAAGATCATCTTAATGTTGTATTCTCTTTGAAATAATGAACCGCACCAAGTTAATTTCTTAATCCATTCATCATTTTGCATCGCCCTATTACCCATGAGTATTATTATTATTTCTGTTGTCTTTTTATCTTGGGTTTCTTGAAAACAACCAGAAATATTTAATACCCTTTTTGTTCCAGGCTTGCTTGGAGGATAGTTTAGCCTCTGTTAATATTTAAAGGTGCTAGTTTAGTTAGTGTGCTATGTTTTGGTGCTGCAGCATTAATCTTACTTTATGTTTTGATGCACTATTTAAATGCAATTTTAGATAAGTAAAGAATACAGCTAGATTTATAAGCACACTTTATGAACGTTATACACTACTTCCTAGCACTTGACATTTTCAGTACATGCATATATTTCCATTTATACATTCAGTTTATTCCAAATTAAACTGGCAACAATGTCAAACTGGTATAGAAACAATTATTGATTATTCATCAAATAAGAACTAATAAAAGTAAATTCAATTCAGTTCAGTTTATCTATAAAGCTCCAATTCACAAGACATGTCAGCTCAAGGCACTTTACAAAGTTAATTCTATCAAATCATATAGACAGATTGGTTAAAAAGTATTGTTATCAAAGATAACCTAGCAGATTTCATCAAGTCATTGACTTACAGCATTCACTCCTCCTGGATGAGTATTTAGTGACATTGGACAGTCGCTTGCATTGTGTTGTTGAGCAGCAATCCCTCATGCTGAGCATGTGTGTAGCAACAATGGAGAGGAAAATTCCCCTTTGGTCCGGGAATAGTTTCTATGTTAGAAAAAAGTAAAGGTGTAATCAGTCAATAGGGGTAAGAAAATAAATATTTATATTGTGTATGAATAAACACCTTTTATAACAGATAAAACACACTCAAGGCCATATTGCTCAGGAGGGACTCAAAGAAAAGTTTTGGTTCTCAGTCTGGACCTTTATAATACTTATACCAAGTTAGACTAGTAGGCCAAACATTTGAGCAAAAGCAAGATTATTGGTACATTTTGCCCCAATATAAATACTATATGAAGAGTCACTTATCACAATACAATATAACAAATTATAAGCAGCTTTTTTCCTTGCTCAGGCTTGCTTTCTTCAATGTGTAATCACCTCTGGCTTTAACCAAGGCATATATACAAATAATGTTTTACTATTGCACTAAAGTTGTGACTTGCACATCTTTTCCCTAAAGCTCAGCTCTTAAATATACTGAAATAAATAGAAAAGGAAATGATACAGACAATTATATACTACAGTGAATATCCATATTAAGAGATTTCCTTACGCTTCAAAGTGGTTGGACTAAATTCTAATATACAATATCATACAGGGTAACGAGTTGAAAAGGAGTGTGAGGGATATTTATTTTTGTTAAACAGCTATTATATGACTGAGGTGAGTAATTGATGTCTAATGCTCTGTACAACAACAGAACAATGTCCTGTCCTAAGAATCTATTTGGCATCGTCATGTAAAATGAAACGTGTAAGCATGTGCCTGTTCATTCACCTCTCATTCACCTTCCATCTGGGTTTTATGATAACAGTTTACAGCAGGCGGGCTTCTCCTAAAAAGACTGAAGTGACAACTCAGCAGCATAACAGCTTTGTGGTTAAACGAAAGCTGACTGCTAAGATACATGTATGGTGTTGTCAGAAGGAGCTCTGTTTTGTTTTCTTTTCCATGTCTGTACCGATGGATTCCTACATGCTTCATCTCGGCAGCATCACCTGCTTGTCGGGGAGCTTTAAGCTGATATAAATAGCTCCACTTTCTCTTGGTGTGTTTTGTTAGTCAGTGTTGCTGTCAGAGGCTGTTTACGCCATAAACAGCCTCTTCCTAAGGTCTGCGGTCCTCATACTGTCACATGCGATTGGCTTTCTGCTGCTCGATGGCCCATTCCGCCAACATGCGGCAGAGGGAAGGAGGAGCTGCCCCAGAAGCACCAGCAGCCGCTGTCAACTGTGGGCCTTACTCTTGGCGAAAAAGCAAAGTTAAAGATTGATAGATGACATGAACAAAATGTTGTTCAGGAGGTGGGGGGGCAGCTGACAGAATATGCTTCCGTGGTCCTGAGAGGGCTAGCTTGACTTCAAACACACATGACTAACTGCCCTGTAGGCAGGTAGAGAAAAGGCCCTGTCATAATCTATTACTGCATCTCGGCTCTTGAGGGAACATTACAACTACACAGCAAATGCGTCTGAGCCTTCTCTACTGAGTTGAGGACACAGAGTCTGCAGTATCCATGTTGGCTGAACTAAAGTACGAGATCTGCAGCTTGTTAGACCTCAAACAAGACACATTGCCAGCATCCCCTGAGTAATGTGTGTAATGCAACTGTTTCTATGCCACGTTTGTCATGCAAACGACAGCGGGGTAGTCCAATAAACACTTGCAATGTGATGTGTAACGTTCTGAGGTTGAAACATTGTTTGGCACGCAATTTGCGGAAACTGCAGTTGTTGAAAAACGGAAATAAAAAACGTTGGTTGAACAGGAATGTGTGCTTCATATTGCTGTGACTTGCATCCGTTGCTGAATTCCAATACAACACTACTCCAGTGACTTCTGTTAAGCACTCATCTTGCTGCAAGGTGCATGTGTAATCTCTGCTCTGGGGCTACATTTGTCACAATGTTTCCTTTATGAGAGATGAAGCAAGTGGTGGTGAGCTTTTTTTTTTTTTACTTCTAATGTCTCTCCTTGACACCTCTTTAGATTACTTACAATTCTGATGAACTGACTGTTAATGTGCACTTTACAATCTTTCTTTGATGCTCAGTCAATAAAATGGCAACATTGCATTGCATTTACACATCTAGACTGAAGACATTGTGCTTAATTTTAAACTGAGCATCACAATTGTAAAGAAAGGCAATACAAGTGACTTTAAGCACTGGAGAGTTGTTGGTGTGAGAGAGTTTGCCGATCTGCTTAGATTTTCACACACACAACAATTGTTCATAAAACAGTCTTTCAGATTTTGATTGATTTATTGATTTGATTCATTTACTGATTTATATAGAGCAAACAACTAAGATGACCGAAGCACATTACAGTAAAAGTTACATCACAAAAGAAATACAGAGTGACAACAATAAAATAAGGAAAATGCCATTCCACAACATATTATTAAAAGCCTATCTAAAAACATAAATCTTAAGCTTAGACTTAAAGATTCTCTGATCAGAAGTGACCAGAGAATATGTGACCAGTAAAGGGAGGCTGGTCCAAAGTTGGGGTGCTACCACTGAAAAGGCCCAGTGCTTTAACCAGTGCTTTAACCTAGTTCTTGGGACATCTGATAAAAGGCAACTTCATGACCTTCAAGATCTCCCATGTACAGGAAGATTTAAAAGTTCTGATAAAAATGGTGGGGCTAGTCCATTTAACACTTTTAAAATCAATTCTAAAATGAAAGGCGTCTTTCAAGGTGACGGAGGCTCACAAGCTGAGCTCCTTATTCACCTGCCTGACACAAGTATAGCAGTGGTTAGGCAACAAGAGCCCACAACTGGACTCATGGAAAACTGAGACTCTTATCATTGTCCTTGATAGTGCCATCCCTGTCATTAAACAGCACTTAGGTGACCTGAGCCTCTCTGCTAAAAACAAACTGAGGAATCTTGGGGTTATTTTTTAGGGAGTCCATAACTGGCTGGTTTCTGGTTTAATTCCCTGCTCCGACCATCTCAATTGTTGTGTCCATGGGCAAGACACCTCACCCGCATTGCATGCTGACTATTGCAACTTAACAAGAAAGAGCTGGTTTGTCTGCAGTCAGTCCAAAACTCAGTTTCGAGTCTTTTGACTAGAACCAACAGGAAGGCCCACATCACACCTGTGTTAAAATCTCTCCACTGGCTCCTTATTGTGTACCGTGTACAATTTAAAATCTTAGTGCCAACCTTTCAAGCCCTATCAACCCAGAATTATGGCTAGGGCTTCTTAATGGCTGCCAATCACTGTAGCTTTCTGTAATTTGCCAAGGGACATTTAACCTAATGTTAGCAATGGCATATGCCATTTTTCACGCTTTGTCTCAAGTGATATAATAGATCTCTCTTTTTACTCTTACTGTCCCAACTTCTTGTTTTAGCGATTTTGTTTGTGTTAGTAGGACAAATACTGTAGATGCCTTTCCACTCTTGAGGGTTTATCTGGAATCAAGGCCATCATCTGACTAATTTTTTTATCAAACATTTGACAAGCTTTCCCCTAGGTCAGGTAGGAATAAGTGTGTTAAAGAAATGTGAATGTAATAATTTTCTTTTTATTAAGGAATGTTCTACTGTTTTAACTTCACACAGGAAGAAACAGATGTTTCTCCTAGACAAGGAATCTCTTGCTGTATATGTTAATCGTATACCTCTTTGTATGCCAACCCCATGTTGTAAAACCCCCCTTGTCCTTTCTTTTGTTTCTTAACCCCCATGTTGTGAACTCCTGACTCCTCCTGCCCCTTCTTTGATGTCTGATAATAAAGGCAAAGAGACAGAGGTAGCCAGCGCAGGTGGAGCCAAGACTGTGATGGAACAAGCCTCACGTTTCTGGCCCACTTTCTTTGAGAAGAGTCTAAACTTGTGTTTGTGTTGGTTTTCTTTCCAGGATAGAAGGGTTATTAAACTTAACTCTATCAAAGTGGTTTACCAGTTTCCGAGCTGAACATGGATTCTCTCTGCATAACTTCACTGCGCTTGAATTGTATTGATCCAGGGTAGAACATGTTGGCCATGTTGTCTTAAGGATGCAAGATTTTCATTTAGCAATGTTTGTGTCTTTGTCCATTGCTGAAAGATAAGTGAAATATTGCATTTCCAAAGCAAAGATTTGTGTTGATAGTGTATTGGTTTAAGTTAATTTGAACAGGTCAGCTAAATATCAGCCAATATCTCAGCTTAGAGAACATTGCTCATTTGTGCATGATTTTGAAAGTTTTTTTATATTTGGTGAATATTTTCAATGCATATTGGTCTGTTGTTAGATCTCACTGCAAGGCAATGTACTCTTAATATAGTTTAACCTAAAACAACAATCCAGTTATGTGCTTCTGGAGTTTTTTTTACTATTATTACAGGACAGGGCAGGTTGTTGTATAAAAGTGCATGTTTCCTCATTAAGTCTTTCTTCTTTTATATCTATTTATAGTACTGTGTATGTGTCCCTGTATTTTCACCTTTCTGCTCACTTACTTGTTTTTGCTACTGTCTCACCCAAATGTCCCCATTGTAGGACAATTAAGGTATTTCTGTTCTATTATTTTGAATTGGTCACTAGACACTTTAAGGAAAGGACAAACAATTGTAAGGCTGAAACTTTGATAGTTTAAAATGCATTTTTATTATCACCATTATTACTCCCTGTGTTTTTCTTTATTCAGATGGGTGCCTTTCACCTATCCATAGAGTGGTCACTCAAGTGTCACTCCATGAATAGGAGTCTGATCAAGCGGAGGCTGTTGTCATAGCAACTGCCAAGGGGAACACAGGTAAGGGCACAGATGATTGCCTGAACTGAAGAGCGCTTGATGAGGGGTAGGGGCTGCTGTACAATCATGGCTCAGTGAGTCATGTCTCACGTGACAAAAGTGGAGGGGGAAAATGCATTGGTGGGGCAGAAGTTTCCAAATTTTCAGCCGACTTGTCTGATTGCACGTCTGTCTTCACACCTTCTGTACTTGTTTGAAACAAAATTTAGACAGTGATACTTTTAATGTGAAGGTTGTTCTTGAAAAACAATAAAGGAGAACAATGCCTGTGCTGGAAAAAGGATTGTGGGTCATGAAAGTTTCTTCCTTACAATACCTATTTATCCAGTATTATGTGTTCAACTCTTGACATTACCCTTGTACAAGGTGTTTTAGAGTTTCTTTGAATTATAAGGATGCTGCCTCGTGTACGATTATGGCTCTAATAGACCTCTACAGGTGCCCTATTATTGATTTTTGTTCAAGGAGAGAATAGTCAGCTTAATGTACCAAGCCACTGAAGCAAAACCGACATCTTCCAGCCAAGGTTCTCTCTCCAACACAGGTCAGGGAGATAAATCTCTGTCCGAACAGAGCACCCTATATTTGAATCTTAACACTGGCCAATAAAATCAATTAAATAATAACGGCCCTTTGATTTTCCTAAACATATTGAGAGAAAATGCACAAAAAGCAGAAAGCATCTCAGGATGTCTACTTGCAAAATACCACAGTGTGGAACTCCTTTCTTCTTTGTTAAACCCCACATGAAGTCTTTGTGCCTATGCTGTAACAACACATCCAATGTGGGGAGGAAAGAGTAAAAATGGCACTTAAAGTCAAAATCAGGCTTGTGAGAAAGAAAATATGTCAGCGGGTAAAAAGAGTAGCAAGACAGCTGCATTTGTCCAGTGGCGGATCTAGAAAATTTTACATGGGGGGGCAAAGGGGTGGCAAGAGGTCTTGGCAGGGTGGCAGAAGTAGACGGTACATGGGAATCCTTATATGTGAGCTGCTTTAACCAAATAAACACAAAACACTTTTAAACTACAGTAGTTGTTGTTTAATCATGCCCTTACACACTACAAAGTTTTTCTTTTAAATTCACAACAGAATAAGCAAAGTGCAGTGATCGAACAAAAAAAACCTGCATCTTTTGAAAAGTAAAAGTCTAACAAGCAAAATCCCTTTAATTTATTTGTTATAATAATTGTGTCCAAGATGCAGTGGACTACAAGTATGAAACAGCGGACAATACTCTACCTAAAAACTTATGCCCTGAAACCACAAATGACCCATGGTCAGCCATTTCTTTAAGAAAGCTTAAGGCGACGGTTGTTGTGCTTAGCAGCAAAACGTTTTACAAACTTATCTAAATCTAGTGCTTTTGCACGCTGTTTCTCAATACTGAGAACAGCCAGATTTCTCAAACGGTCATCTGCCATGGTTGAGCGCAGGTGAGTTTTTACAAGCTTTAAAGTGGAAAAGCTTCGCTCACACCCAGCAGTACTAACTGGCAAAACAATAGCAATCTTGCACAGGCGAAAAAGTTCAAAGAAAACCTCTTTAAAAGGCACCAAGAATGTCACAAACTCCGTCAGACTGGACGGGTTTACTTTGCCGTTTGCTCTGCTTCTTTCAAGAAGTCTTTTTGCCTGGTGTATCTCAGTTTTTAAGTCTTGCCATTCAGAGCCGTATTCCTCAACCACTAACAAAACTAATTCTTCCTTTAAAAAGTCATTGTTGGATGGGTTTAAAGCTTGTATACCCCTCATAATTTTACTGCTAGAGTTAGAAAAGCGCCTGTCCACTTCACTGATCATTGAGTCTATGATGGGAATGAATATACCTATTCTAAAGGCATCTTTGCTGTCAATGTGTGTTTGCTGTCCAAGTGTAGATGTTACAAGAGTATCATGTAGTATCCTAGATGTGTGTTTGGTTCTTTTGGATTTGACAATAGTAGAAATGTTACAACCATTGCATGTGTCAATTGCTGTACTCCACAGGTCATTAAAGCTCTCCTCTTTACGATAATCTTCCAATGTCTGTCTGAGGGTTTCAGTAAGGTCAGCTGCTTTGGTAAGGTCCACATTAGTTGACTGGAGCATCTCAGATAAAATCTTAGTTTCACCTATAACTTTTCTGAAGACTGCAAGGAGCCCTATGAAATTAAAATCCATTTGAGAACGAAGTCCTCTTGCGTCTACAGCTCTCTGTGGATTAGCCTCATCTGAAATTTCATCCAGCACTCTTATTACTGCAGGCAGCCTGTCCATAAGGTTTCTACATGCAGCATAGCGACAGGCCCATCTAGTGTCACTTAGCCTAGGAAGTTCTCGTGGTGGCACACCACTGAACATTTCTTTTTGAACATCCATCCACTTAATGTGAACATATGAGCCTGACATGAATGTGTACAGTCTTTCCAGCAAAGTGAAAAAACATGCAGCTTCTGGGACATTTTTTACACTGTCCACAATGACAAGATTCAAACAATGTGCCCTGCAGTGAACATAAAATGCATGTTTGGCAACTTCTTTAACCCTTGTTTGGACCCCAGAGCACCTGCCACTCATGACTGCAGCCCCATCATAGCCTTGGCCTACCAGATTCTCTTTGTATTCCAGTCCATACTTTTCTAGACATGAAATAATTTTCTCTGTCAAACTTACTGCATCTAAGTGCTCTAAATTCTGGTACTCAAGGAAGCTCTCCTGAACCACACCATTGTAATAATATCGTACGACCAGAGATAGCTGCTCCTTTTTTTGAATGTCTTTAGTCTCATCAGCTAAAATAGAAAAGTGCTCACTTTCTTTAACCTCTTTTATAATTTCCTCTCTCACCATTTCTGCTAAACACTCCAAAATCTCATTTTGCGTGCTTTTGCTTGTGTATTTAGCGTTTTTGGGACCCTGACACAGCCGCTTTTTTACTAAGGCATCATGTTTACTCACAAGATCTAAAATCTCAAGGAAATTTCCTCTGTTTTTTGAGTTTTCTGATTCATCATGGCCACGTTGGGAAATATTCTGAGTGGCTGTCAACAGCAAGGTTTCAGCTAAAGTTTTGATGTACTTTTGATTTTCGATTACTTGTTTCTGATTTTCATCTCCCATCATTCCCAAGACAGTTGTGTTTTTCTTGGCCATTCTTTTAAACTCACTCCATGCAATCATTGCATTCACATGTGTGTCTGCTCTGGAATGTACACTAAACCCACTGTCTTTGGAAGTGGCCTTCTTCCAGTTAGAATAGCCATTTTCTGAAGTGAATACACTGTTTTTCAAATGTGCAAAATGTCTGCATGCAAAGCAGAATGCTGCATCTTTAGACATGGAATATTCAAGCCATGGCCAAGAACTGTACCACTCCCTGTGGAAGCTTCTTTTTGCTGCTCCATGTTGTGTCTTTGGAAATGTCTTTAAATCAGGCTGTACTGCTGCATCACCTTTGCATTTTGATATATCTTAAAAAACAAAGAGTGCCAAATATGATTATCTAATGCAATTGAACAGTACATGGACATAGCTAATGCATATGTGGCATTACATATATTATCCCTCTGTATGGCAATTTATATAGAAGAAGAATAAAAACATACCATGTGGTCCAGGGAGAATTTCAGGTCTACCCTCTTCCTCTCTGTCATCTTCCTCCTCCTCCTCCTGATCATTCCCTGCGTCTGTTCCTCTCTCTGAATCTGGAGCCTCCTCTTCATCTCTCACTGATTCTTCTTTTTCCTCAGATCCTGCACTTATTTCCTCATTTCCTTCACTCATTTCTGTGTCTCCTTCATGTATTTCCTCTTCTTCGTCACTTATTTCTGTGTCTCCTTCAGTCTTTTCCTGCACTGACCCTCCTGGGCTCTCCAGTTTACTGCCTTCTCCCTCATTTCCCTTGCGCTCTTCCTCTTGTGTACTTGTTGGAATTTTCTTTGCAAAAAAGCTGGTTATATCCCCACTTTTAGCCTTCCTTTTCATGGCTAGGCCTATGAAGTAATATTTGCATGCGAAAGTCAATATGTGAAAACCTCTGGTTATCCTTGTATTTCATTAGCCTACACTGTAGGGCCATAGAACTTATAAGTTAGGTAGCATATACTACAATATATATATATATATATATATATATATATATATATATATATATATATATATATATATATATATATATATATATATGTATTGTAGTATAGCCTATATAACAAATATAAATGAGAAAGATTTATCACATTCACACACCAGTTATGTTTAGACTACTTAATTCTATTGTATTTGTTATTTCCCCAGTTATAACCTGGTTTCATTGCTGCGATATCTGAGAGGAATTGGATTTATAGGACTGCTCAGCTAATCAAATCAACACTGTAGCCTGCGTGTTGTAACGTAACGGCGGCATAACGGTTACCATCAGTAAATCAGTTAACGTTATGGATACAAAAAATATTTTGTATTTTTTTATTAAGCTGTTTTTTTCTTAACATTAATCAAAGGGAAGAGTGCTCTTACAAATCCCGAGGGAAGGATTTAACCGACACACTCGCTGTTTTTGCTAATCGTCTTTAGCAGATATTGACTACAAATGTAACTTTTAAGTGAAACGTGTGTTTAAACTACACCTGGTAAAAGTCACTTCACCTTCAGATGCCCTGGGACAGCTCAGTCTCTCCAGTTGGTTTGCACACTACAGAGCCACCGTGACGCTGCAGACTGTGTGTGTGTGTCAGACAGACTGAGCGCGAACTGCGCTCTGCACGTTTGAATCAGGGGCGTAGCTAAGTATTTGAGGGACGGTGGCAAATAATACATTAAAAATAAAAAACTAAATTGCAACCTTTTGGTAAATGTATTGTTTTGAGAAGCCTGTGAACATAGTGGCAGGTTGTTTTTACAGGTACAGCTTTTGGATCAACAAAGTTAGGGGGGCAGCTGGGGGGGCAAGGCTCTATATTGGGGGGTCAGCTGCCCCCCCTTGCCCCCCTGTAGATCCGCCCATGCATTTGTCACAAGAGGTGTGAAAGATTTCCAGCGATCATGCAGCCTGGTTTTTCACACTTTAAGGTCATCAGTTTAGTAAAAAAGGAGAGGAGGTACATCATAGCAGTGAATTTCTAATTCTCACTATCTTAATAAAATACTTATTTCAATACTCTATAGATCATACCCTTCATATGGTGAGAATTTATCAAGCAAAAGTTGTATTTACTAGTGCATATTATAACTGTACAATGCCTTGTAAAAGTGTTTGCAGCCCTTGACATTTTTTAACATTTTGTTGCGTTGTAAAGTGTTTGCACAAAATATCTGAAAATTGTGGGATGTCATTTGCACTCTGACACCCTTAAATAAAATCAAGTAGAAGCAATTCATTGTCAACCTGAAATGACAGGCCAGGGAAGGACAGCATTAAAAGCAGCCGAAGACCAATGGTTTCTCTGGAAGACTTGCACAGAGCCACAGTTCAAGTAGTAGAACCTGTGATAGCATTTTCTCTTTCACCATGAAAATATGTTTATTATGAAAGAGGCAAGAAGCTGTCCTGATCCTTTGAGACCAAAATTTATGTTTATGGTCTACAAAATTCTGTGTATGTGGTCAGAGTTGACTGAAAGATGGATGAAACTAAAAGCAGGAAAATTCTAGAAATTAATCTTTTACTGCAAAAAACTTGAACTAAAGTTAACCTTTCAGCAGGACAGTGGTCCTAAATATACATCCACACCAGCAATAGATCAAAGCCTATGAATGTGTTAAAATGGCCAGGTTAAAGCCCAGACCAAAATCTATTTGAGAATTTACGCCAAGATTTCAAAATGGTTGTTTACATATTTGTTACGGCCCCCACCAACTGAAGGAGGGAGGGTAACACAACAACCACAATTAGGAGACAGGATCCTTGTGAACGTGTAAAAATAAGGGGATTTATTGATATTTGCAAAAATCCCAGAAAGGTTGTACAAACTGTGGGGGAGAAAAGAGACTGTTATGCTGTGCCAAATCAAGGAAATAAAAATCAAGGAAAAAAATCAATCAAAAATCAAGGAAAAAAAAAAAAAAAAACAGCCTACCTGTCATCTAATCTAAGTAAAAATAAAGGAAAAGAAAATCCTACAATCCTAGTCTAAAAAAGCTCACAAAACTTTACATGGATGGCACCAGCCTACTTTCCTAGTGTATATAGGAAAGTAATATATAATTATTAATTATATATTACTACGTGGTGAAAATCAACCTACGTGGTGGAAATGTATAGGGTACCCCAAATTTACCTAGTCCACAAAATCCCACCACAACCCTCTACACAAAGAAAGCCAAGCAGCACAACAAGTGTCAGTTAGTCAGCCCACATCCCCTCTCCAGCTGGCCTCAGATGAACACCTTATATAGGACTGTCTTGGGTCTTGATTGGCTCCTCTCAATCCATGAGCCAATTACGGCAATTGGCATCAGCCTGCACACTGAACCTGTGGGGAAACAGGAAACGAGGGGAGGAAGAAAAACACCACAAACATGTCCTGCACACATGTAACAATGTTGCTTACTGAATTTAAGATGATTTACAAAAAGACAAGGATTTTAATCTTAGATTGCCAAAGTTTGTAGAAACACATCCCAATAGCTCTGTAGTGGCAGCAAAAGGTGGTGCTAGGAAGTATGTAGGTCACATTCTTTTTTTTTTTTTCTATTTCTATCTGAATTCTGATTTCTATAATCAGGGTGGCAGCACGTTGAAGTAGCTCTGTATCTTTGATTGAGATTTTTTTTCTTTGTTTTCAAATTTCATTCCTGCATTTCTTGGAAAAAATTGCTCTTTTGGACATCCGGTTCTTCTTGTATTGGATGCTGTGTGGCTGGATTGATTTTTCTCAATACCTTTCTTTTTTTTTCTTTTTTTTTTTTCAATACCTTTCTATATTTTGCTCTTTTGTTATGGTGCGTAACCATAGCAACAGGGTGGTTTACAACAGGGAACAGCTGATTAACATCGCAAAAGCAGATATAGTACAACAACTGCAGCCATAAATCCCACAGGAGTTGAAAAGGAGGCGTCATGGTTACAGAGCAAAGAGGAGAAAGAGACGGAAGAAGTTCAAACCATCTGTGCCATCCATCATCATGGGCAATGTGAAATCGTTAGCTAATAGGTTGGATGAACTTTAAGGACTCAGCAAGAGTATTGGGAATGCAGAATCATGTGTTTTACTGAAACATGGCTGCAGGATCAGCCATGTTTGACCTACTCCATTGTCTCTCTGCTGGACAGAGACAGACAGAAATTTACAAAGCAGCAGGAAAAGAAAAGGAGGTGGATTGGCATTGCTTGTCTACAACAGATGGTGTCACCCAGCACACGTTACTGTGGCGTGTCACCTCTGCAGTACATATATTGAACTATTGGCGGTAAGTTTTTGTCCATAATATTTGCCAAGAGAGTTCATCAGGGTTGTTTTGATGGTTGTTTAAATCTCTCCCTCAGCTGTTGCCAACAATGCATGTGATGTCATCACTTACATTGTCACCAGGATACAGACACAACACCCCAATTCTTTTGTGGTGCAGCACCTCTTCAATCTAAGCTTGACCCAAGAGAAGGTACCGCTGTTGTGGAAGACATCCTGTCTGGATCCGGTACCAAAGAAAACTCACCCATCAGTCATCAACGACGACTACAGACCCGTTGCCCTGATATCCCACATCATGAAGGTCCTGGAAAGACTCCTGTGTGCCCACTTGTGTAAGCAAACCAGCACATATCAGGACACCCTGCAGTTTGCTTATTGCCATGGAGTTGGAGTTGAAGATACCATCATACACCTGCTTCAACAAAACCACTGTCATCTGGACAAAGCAGGCAGCACTGTGAGAAGCATATTCTTTGATTTCTCCAGTGCATTTAATACAATTCAGCTTGATTTGCTTTGTCAGAGACTCCAGAAGAAACAGGTGGAGGCCTCACCAATGGCCTGGATTATAGACTACCTGACAACAGTTTGTGAGACTGAAGGATTGTGTCTGTAACCAGGTGGTCAGCAGCACAGGAGCACCACAAGGGACTGTACTCTCACCATTCATTTTCACTCTGTACACGTCAGACTTCCAGCACAAGTCCGACTTCTGTCATCTACAGAAATACTCAGATGACTGCATTAGAGATGGACAAGAGGCTGAGTACAGAGAGCTGGTCAACTGCTTTGTGGCAGGGTGTGGAAGCATCTCATTTTGAATGTGAACAAAACAAAGGATATGATTGTAGATTTCAGGAGAAACAGGATTAGATCAAACCCAATTTCCATCATGGGAGAAGAAGTAGAGGTGGTTGAGGAATATGAATAGCTCAGTGTTCATCTGGACAATAGACTGGACTGGAGACACAACAGTGAAGCCATGTATAAGAAGGGACAGAGCGGACTGTACTTCTTGAGGAAGCTAAGATCCTTCAAGGTTTGTAGCAAAATGCTGCATATCTTCCATAAGTCTGTTGTTAAGAGTGTCATCTCCTCTGCCATCATCTGTTGGGACTGCAGCATCAGAGCCAGGGACCTAAAAAGGCTCAACAACCTTATAAAGAAGGCTGGCTTTGCTCTGGGGACGACTGTGGAACCCCTGGAGATGATGATGATGCAAAGAAGTATAAAATCAAGAAAATTATGGACAATCCTGATCATCCTCTTCATGACATTGTCATTGGAAAACAGAGTCTCTTCAGTCAAAGGCTTCTTCAGATTGGTTGTAAAACACACCGCTACAGGAGAACCTTCCTGCCCACAACCATCACCATCTATAATAACTCCTTGGCCAAATGAGTTACATCAACATTTAATTTCCCTCTGGGATAAATAAATTATTTTTGAATAGAATTGAATATAATCCATCTGTCTATTTTCTTTGCACTTCACAGATAAACATAAATTTATGTTGGTCTGTCACGCAAAAGTGCTCCAAAATCTGTTAAGGTTTGTGGTTGCAACAGGGCAGGACGTGAAAAGGTTTAGGCAGTGTTATTACATTTGCAAGGCATTGTATTTGCTATTGTTTTGCCCTTTGGTGAAAGACTTTACCTCTAGACCCGCCTTCTACTGATAACCAAACAAAGACTTTAATTTAAGTATAATTCTCCATGCTCTGAACTATTTCCCCTAAACTGTGTACATTATACTAGAATCTAAGCAGTATTATGCTTATTTTCTTTTTATTTGACAGTAGCTTATGTCCTACATTTCAATTTGATGATAAACAAAACTGTCAACCTTGTGTAATTCTAGTGCTGACAGTTAAGGTTCAACATGCGAATGCCAAGATTATACAATTAAGAATGGGGTCATGTCTGTCTGTCCGTCAGTCCATCCGTCAAATTGTTCAGCCCAAATTAAAGTATAGGTTTTTTTGCCTTGCAATGGAGAAGAAACTAAATAACACTTACACAATGCCTTTCAATGCACAATTGATGCTAATATCAACTTCTATTCATTGCTGACACCGTTTTATTGACATATCAAAAAACTACACGAAACAAGCAATGCAATTCTCAGGCGAAATATATTCTCCTCAGTTTATGTGTTTAAAATTGACATAACTGGTATGCAGATAACATGCCAAACTATGCTGACACTCTGTTTGCACAGAATATATGCTTACCTACACAATCTGAACTGTTGAAATGGTGTTAGCATGTCTTAGTTTCTGAATATTTCAGTAAATAAAACTGTATTGGGAATTACCTGCCTTTTTCCTCTGAATGCACAATATGGGAACCAACCAACCAACCTGCAACCCTGCTATGATTACTGTAAGTAAATATAGAATTACTGTTTTTTAACCTGAGTTTTGCTCCAATAAAACTCTTAGGAAAATAATGATGTTGCATTAAGGACCTCTGAAATAGCCGCTATAGCCTAATGCCCTTAAATGGCTTGTTAGATTGCAATTTTTCAGTTCGGAATGTATTTTTCTACCTCCACAGATATGGAAGTTGAGCATATCTCCTGAATCTTTGTTTTGAAATATCTAGTCTTTGTTGAAACATTTCTAAGTGGGAAAGATTAATAATATAAAAACTAATTTAAAATGTAAAAAAAAACCCTGAAAATTAGTTTCCTCTTTTCCTTCTGTCACCTAACTACAAATGTTAGCGTTCTACAAATATATGTGTAACAAAGCCGGCTCATAAAATATCTACAAAAACATGGTTTTAATTTGAACAAGCCAGTATTTCAAAAAGTGAATACATATAGTAAAATACTGCTGGCTCTCAGACAAGCAGCAGATACATATTTTGCTTTCACTTCATTATAAAAGGACTCAAAACCTGATATAATCTCTTAGTATGTAGAATGTCCAGTCACTTCTACTTTGTGAATGTGAGTAGGCTAATTAGGTTTGTGGAGCACCTGACAGGTCCAAGTGAGCTGTCAGTTGTTTTAATGTGGTGCAATGTCTGTGTGCTGAAAATGAGTTTTTCAAAGCACCTCATTGTTTACTGGGTTTTGCTTCTCATATATTTTCTGTTAAAATACACAGTTAAGATCATCCAGAGATTGTACCCTGTATGAGTTCATTAAAGATGAGTCGAGCTGGATGATTTTCAAGCATGTCAATGTCTGAATGTTACGGCAGTTCAATAGGCTGAATGTGTCTAAAATACTGCGGACATTTGTAGACCTGGTAATTTACTATTTGTTGCTAAATTCTAGGGATGAGTGGCCATTTCGCAGCTTCACTACTTAATTTGGAATCAGCCAGGATAAGATATTTATAAGGTGATTATGAGGTAATTTTGCAGCAGCAACAACTCATGCAGTTTTGTGTCGTCCATCCTAATTTTCCAACCTAATGTCATCTTCCATCCTAATGCTGAGATATATATTTTAAATCTGAAGCATTTGCTAGAGCAACAACATGATTGATGCACCGAGTTAGCCTACCATTGTTGTTTTAAAAAAAAAAAAAAATGCAGATTGTATGCATGTTGTTGACATCAAATGCTTCACAACTCCTGTCACTTCGAAAAAAATGAAGATTTGTGATTTATGAATGGCCAGAGAGAGAGCGCTGATGCAGCTCGACTTTGTGGGTTTGTGACAAAACTGTTTTTTGAGAGAGGTTTATACATTTTACTGTATTACTATCTTAAGGGGAGTTGTCTTTGATGTTTCCATCGACTTGTTGATATTTATAATTTCCCATTTGATCATCCTCCTATTTCCTGACATACTTTTAGTTGGAAAAATCCTCGACTCTACTCTTTATTTCTACCACTATACCAAGTCTATGAGCTAAAATCCTGATGTTTTTTGCTGTCTTTAAAATGTATGTCTCAGCAGGCATTCTTGTTGCTGATGTCAGCAGGTCTAATAGGACCTTTTCAGGACATGCAGAGCAGTCATCTCTAGTGGGATGGCTTTCGCTGACATTTGTCTATTCAAATAGTGTCAGCGCGAGACCCTATTTGACCCTGGCTGCCATACGCTCAGTCCCTGTAATGGTGCAGTTGGAAAGTTTGGTGCGAGTAATGCTGACTTCCAGTGTTAGTCATGGCAAGTTTACATTTTTTCTTTTTCTGCAGCAAATTTATTCAACTAAATGTGCAGTGTTGTTTTCTGTTTACTGTCACCAAAAGAGATAATAGGTAAGGTGGGGTATCTGCCTGTTTTTTGAACAGTGGCCAAATCCATGTAGAGTTGAAAGCTTTCAGATTAAGTTTTGCTTCCCTGTAGGCATGTTTTTTTCCCCAATATGTAGAGCTGTTGCATCCAAATTGCTACTTTTTTGCACCATAATTGTGTGATCCCTGCAGTTAGTCTGTCCTGACCGTGTTTGTGTTGCAAAATTATGGCAGCCGGCATGCGTGCTGTATTGCCTGAAGTTTTTATGTAAGGGCCAAAGAGGGAACATGAGAGTAATGGTTGGAGTACTTAGAAAACTACACTATTAAGTAGATATCTTAATTTAAAATTTTCAGTCCTTGGGCAAATGCACTGAACTTCAAATGGCCATTTAACCCCACTGCTTAATATATGTGGATCCCCTGAATAGAGAGATGGTACTTAACAGGCAGGTTATTGAACCTAATTTAGTTTTTAAATAACAAGTTATGAAGTTTATGATCCACCGTGCAATATGTAAGATATATTTATATCTGCATCAAGCATTTTGCTATGTGCAATAGTTTAGACATCCAACAACATTTAAATTCAGCAGAGGAGGAAAGGGTACAAAATAATGTACTCGAGTTAAAATACAGTAATTCTGATAAAAGTCTACAAAATACAAGTAAAGTTACCAGTGTAAAATATTACTAAAGTAAAAGTAAAAAGTACCTCAGTAAAATTTTACTTTAAGTAAAAGTTACTTAGTTACTTTTTATGAGCGGAAAAAAGTCCTGCTTGTGTGCTTCACAAAGGAAAAGCGGACATATTGGTCTGAAACTGTTTTTAATTAAAAGAGCCATCTCAGCATACATTTCGGTCACAACAAAACCCTCTCCATTCTTCAAAATATCTATGAACCTTCTGTTTTCCTCTTCTTTAGAACCTGGCAGTCCTGACCTTCATCCCATCCTTTGTCCAATAGATCTACTATCCCATATCTGATATCTAACAACTGACTCCAAACTAAGCCCCTGATCTATTTTAGCTTTGCCCAATATGAATTATAATAACAAGCACCAAATAAACCTAATATTATTTACATAAAATATTAGATTATTAAGCATGTTTACATGTTCGTGGTCTGGTGCCTATCTCTTCCAGCAGTCATTGGGGAAGTGTTGGGGTACACCCTGGACAGGGTGCCAGTCCACCGTAGGGCAACTCAGAAACACACTGGAAAAACAACCATGCACACACACTCACTCACCTAAGGTCAATTTAGATTGACAAATTAACCTATCTTCTTACATACAGCTCCACATTGCAGCCCATGACTGGATTGACTGCAACAATGACTGGATTGACTTTAACATTCACATAACATTCCCAAATACCAAACATTGTCACAAACTCTTCCAGACTCTTCTCTTTTAAAATACACATACTGTAACACTGACACAAAACATCTTTTCTTGTATTTTTTCAATTTCAGAGGCATTCACAAATAATGTGACGTTTTACTATATTTCTTTGATTTAAAAAATACTCACAAGTAAGACAACAGATATTAAAAACCCTCTTGTACATATTGCGTTTATTCTTACCTTTTCCCTGACAAGTTGTTTTTGTAATAGATTGTAGTTTCTGTCTGTTTTTATCACTATGCGAGCGTCAGAATGTCAAATTCTAATTCCTTTTTTGTGCCTACAAAATTGGTGAATGAGGTTAATTCTGATTCTGACTATAGCTTTTCTTTTTAAAGACTATTACTAATAATAAACATTCACTTGTGTTTTTTTTCTTTTAAAATACCCATTACATTTATGATTAACATAGGATAGCAAAATAGTGTTTTAACACAAATTTATCTTACCTTCAAAACTGAACTTTTTAAAGTTGCCTAATCTCTATTAATTTTTTTATTTTCTATTTGTTTTAGGTTATTCATGCATTGTTGTTCTTTTGCTATTTGTTTTGTTTTAGTTTTGTACAGTGTTAAATGAAATGCATTAGTATTATTAAATTATTATTGTTATTATCTCAGGTGTTCAAAGCTAAACGAAAAAAGAAAATTCCTGATATGGGAGCAGGACCAGATCCCAGTGTCCTGGAATACTCATTTATAATTATTTGTATGTCCAGTTCTATGGAAATAGTTGTAATCCTGTTGTGTGCATGGACCTAATACATCCAGATTTGCCGCTTTCTCTTGAGGCAGACCCAGAGGTGTCAGACTTCATCCGCTCCTGTGCTGCTGGAGGGGATATCGTCGCAGTTTGATATATGGTGAGATTCTGACGGATTGCCTCCGGTCAGTCAGTACACAAAAAATAGCTCAGAGCTCATATGACAAATGTTACCAAACCCACACACTCTATTTGACTTTAGGAAGGATGGGCAGCCTACCTTTTATTTTACTTTTTTACTTTTTTCTCTCTCTTTTTAAACAACATGCTTAACTGTCAGTACTGCTAACAATTACCATGTCCACCCACCAAAAGAGTACATTTTCAGAGGACAGATTTAATCCAGTTAACATACGCCTGGATTGATTTTAAGCTTTAGAATCATCAATTAGAGCACACAACATTTCCTGGGAAGCTGCACATTGATGGGGAGCGGATCATTAGTGGTCCTTTGGGTCCTTGTAATATACTCCTCTGACAGTACGCAATTCAGCAATGACTTGGATAGGAGGGCCCAACTAACAAATCAACCTTGTTGACCTGTAATTTGGAGGTGGTGGGGGGTTCCAGATGCTTTAACAATAGGGAGCTATTCCCTCATGTTGAAGTGGGGGTTACATTTTTAATAAAACTACAAAGCACATATACAGTAACGTATATTCAAACAGACAAATAACAGTATTAGGTACATTATTTATTTCTATTTCTGCTGTACAGCAGTAAAATCAATTGTTATTTTTTTACTATCACAGGAGGTGAGTGTAACTCATGGCCTTGGTTCAATAGCTATGATCGCCAATCCTGAAATCAATTATGTCCTTATTTCCACAATTGTGGGTATTGGCATTTTGATAGATCTCACAACTTCAGGGTGCTGTATGTAATTAAAAGAACCCTTTTGGTTCCAAGGTTTTTAAATGGAGATTGCCCCACTTTTAACCTCTTGGTGTGCAAGGAGAAACATAACTGACCAACAGCACTGAATTCAATCACAGGACAAGAAACAAAAAGATAGTCAATGTCCCTGCAAACACGTTGTAAAGCAATGACCTTTAAGAGAGAGAAGTGCTTATACTCCATTGACAAAATGCTCAGATAAAAAAAGACCTGCTGTCTATCATACTGCAAGGACATACAGTACTGTGCAAATGTTTTAGGCATGTATGACAACATGCTGTAACCTTATAATGCTTTCAACAATGAAAGTGTTAAAAGTTTATTTTAATCAATTAACAAAATACAGAGAAGCTAGATCTAAACCAAATCGATGTTTGATGTAACCACCCTTGAAATAAATTGAGACAGCATCGGTTTTACTAGGTAAACTTGCACAGTTTTTGAAGAAACCCAGCAGGAAGGTTGTTTTAAAAATGTTGGAGAACTGTTCAGAGCAGGTCTCTGAAATGGTCTTCCACGAAGACTTCTCCAGACAGTCAATGGCTGCACCTAAGTCCTGCTGATTTCAGCCAGTTATGAGGTTATGGCACCACTGGACATCTTCCAATTTCAAAGAGAAATAAGCTTAATGTGATTTTCATCAGCTGCTCTACGTTTCCTTGGCTGTCCATTGGGGCTGTGATCCTCAACGTTGCCCATTTCTTTGTGCTTCTTCAAAAGAGCTTTAACAGCACATCTTGACACATCAATCTGCTTTGAAATATTTGTCTGAGAGAGACCTTGCTGATGTAGTACAACCACCTTGTGTCTTGTTGCTGTGCTCAGACTTGCCATAGTGTGACCTGTGGCATGAAACTGTCTTCCACAACCTCATCTTGTTAGCAGAGTTTAGCTGTTCATCAACCAGTTTTAAGCCTCCCACACAGCTTTTTGTTTCAGTTAATGACTGTTTCAACCTATAAGGGACACTGGTGAGCCTTAGCATGTTTGGTATAATTTGTTGATCACACACCTGGTTACAATCCTAGAATCTAGAATCCCTGACTTTTTCCAAGTGTACCGATATGAATTTATACTGCTTTGAAGGCAAGTAATACTTACACCAACTATTGATTTAAATTTTCCATTTTGTGAATCGTTGAAAATAAGCCAGCATTATTTATATTTTTGAAAGCATTCTTACTATACAGCCTTTTGAATACCTGCCAAAGACCTTTGCACTGTACTGAATATTAAAATTTAATAATTTTTGTTTAATTTCCAACTGTGTAGCTCATGATAGCTATATAAATTAGATTGAATTAAATATGTTAAAAAATAAGCTTTATACAAAAAAGGACAAAGAATCTGAAAACCAAGTCAAAAGTTGCCACACAGTGATGAAATAATGTCTGCGATGTCAAACCCAGCAATGGATAACACAAAGTCTACCCAAGACAAAATAGCAAAGGCTCCAGCTCAAAGTTTAGTCAAGCTTTAGAAATGATCAACCTATGGAGGATTTTAAAAGTGCTCTTTGGAGAAGCACTCTGTCTGTAATTCACAACAGTGAGGGAAGACTGCTTCTGACAAAAAATGGGAATCACAAACATTCTGGGATCCTTTAGGCTGGACATTGTAATTTCTGCTCTTGTTCTTATCTTCATTGTTTGTTGATAGTAACAACAGATATGGTATCTGCATTCAGATCTGCCCTTCCCTAGACGTATTCGGTTCAGATACTGTAAAAAAAACATGTTAGTACAGCTAATTATCAAAAAATATATTTCCTGATAAAAGTCATCCTCTAAAAACATCAACAGTTGTCTCAATTGCTGGGCTGTTAACACTACTTAAAGGGTAACTCACCCCCTAATCAACTATTTTCCCCCAATAAACTGTTAACATGGTTGTTTTATACTGTACATATACTGGTCATTATTTTGACTAAATGGTGCATATTTATTGAAATCCTGCTTTTGTGTCTAAAGTCATCAGTGTGGCGCCATCCTATGGTTAAAAAGTGGTCTCACTCAACCTCCAGTGAGGAGGGAGGAGAAAAATCCCCCACACCAAAAGACCAAATTGTGGCATAACTGCCAGCTTAACTCTGCTCACTCTCCATGATACAATGTGATAAATCAAGCTAGCTGCATCCTGAACACAGGGCAAGGCAAATTTATTTGTATAGCACATTTCAGTACAAAGACAATGCAAATTGCCTTACATGATTATAGGAAATATAGGAAAATAAAACAGGATAAAATCAAGTTGGAATAAAATGTAAAAACAAAATAAAACATGGGATAACAAAAACTAAAAGCACATATTAAAAACAGTTGGACTACACAGTTGAACTAATGATGTTTCAGTAAAACATTTTAACTACAGTAACAGTTGAAGGCAAATTTAAACAAATGTGTTTTTAATCTTGATTTAAAAGAACTCAGGCTTTCAGTACTTTTAAGCAATCCCAGGTGTGGGCCTTTAACGCACTCCCACACCCTCTTCCCCCTTTCCAGTTTATCCCTGCCCACTTTGGTGAATTTTTGCAATTTCGGGGATGGGATTATGGATTTAGATGGGGGTGAGTTACACATTAAGCTATCGGTCAGAGCTGTACCATAAACCTTTTTTTTAGTTTGGTGTTATGCAATTATACACTGTTTAAAAGTAATTTTAAACAGTCTTGACACGCCTGCTCCAGACCTCGAGGACCGGTGTCCTGAAACTTTTAGAGGTTTTCCCTGGTCCCACACACCTGAATCAAATGGCACAATTAGTTCCTCAGTATGCAGTCAGGTTCTTCAGTCCTGCTAATTACCTGATTATTTGACTCAGGCGTATCGGGCCAGGGACACATCTAAAAGCTGCAGGACACCGGCCCTTGAGGACTAGACTTTGACACCTGTGTGCTAGAGACTACATGCTACGTCATCATCAAATTGTGGATGTATTCTCGGTGTGACTCATAAGGCTCTTTTTCTTTCAGAAAGGTATCTTCAAAATCGCTTAATATTTTAAATTTAAATATTTATTATTTTTGTTTAATTCTTTTAAGGTTGCTAGTTTTTGAGGAGCTTAACAATATGGTACATCCTTTAAAAGATACAAAACATCAACAATGAATAAATAATGTCCTGTTTTTGGAGCAATATTAATAGGAGATTAAACATTTTAGTGGCTGCAGACTGAAAATGGTTGAATAGCGCAACTCTGAGTCACAAATTAAATTAAGCCCTTGATTGCAACCATCATTGATTTCTTGGTTCTGTGGATGACCACAATTCAGTGCCTTGCTGCTGATTAAAGCCAGCGTGAAGCTTGAAAAATTAGATTAGTTTATCTCCTGCATCTCATTTATTGCATTGGGAGTTCAGTCCTGATATCTTTGAAGTTTGCTCAAAGAAAGGTTTAGCCCTGACATATAGGTGGGAAACCCACATATTTCATTTAACTTCAGTTCTTAATTTGATTTAAAAGCAGGTAGTTTGCTCCTTGTTTTGAAGCTAAGTGCAAAGTAATAAAGAACCTCAACACCACAGATTTGTGTCAAGAAAAACAGGATTGATACTTCTCCTTGCTCTTTGACTCCATATTTGAAATCAACTGCTACCAATATGTGGGTGAAATCAAATGGCAACCTTAGATTTGACACACAAGTTAGCTATGTGGTTAAAAAAATCCAGATATGATAATTTGCCAAAATCAAGACCATCTTGTCCAGGGGGGACTTAAAAAAAAATCATTCACACCTTTATTACCTCAACCCTTGATTATTGTTATGCACTGTATGTCGGGGTCAGACAGGTTGCACTCTTCCACCTTCAGCTTGTCCGATATGCAGCTGGTTGTGTTCTTTCTCAATCACACAAGTGAGAACACATCACTCCAATGCTTGCTTCTCTTCAATTGCTCCCTTTGTGCAAGAGAATTCATTTGAAAAAAGTATTTTATATGTTGTTAAATGTCCTAATGACCTTGCTCCCCAGTGTCTTTTGAACGTTCACACACACACATTCTCCTTCACGGACTCTAAGCTCTTGGTCATTCCAAAGACAAGCCTGAAGCTGAAAGGTGATCAGGCTTTCAGGGTTCCTGCCCCTAATTTACAGAATCCTTGTTGAAGTCTCAGCTTTTTTGGCACCTAATACAGAAAGAGTTGTATGTTGTTTTGCATGAGTTGCCATGTTGTCTAAAATAGCATTGTACGTTTTTACTTATTCTCTTAATGTACAGCACTTGAATCAGCAATGTGTGTGTTTTTTTAATATGCTTTATAAATAATGGTATTGCATTGTTGTGATATACAGTGTAATCTTTGAAATGAGCAGGATAGTTAAAGAAAATAAATATTTAGGCATAAGCTATGGTGAAGGAAAAAAATAAAATGAACAAAATAAAGCATGCGATTCAAAATCCTGTAGAACCACCTATGAAAGCAATAACTGTTTTTTAACAACTTGAATTTGTAATATTCTGTATACCACTATCACTGTCACATTGTTGTGAAGCAACATTTGGAGACTCTTATTTCAGTTAATTCAGGTTATACAAAGCTCTCCTTAGGTCCCACCACTGCATAAAGCTGACTGTGTACACATAAGGGAGAGAGGAGTAATGTGAGCCACCCCCTGCATCTAGGCAACAGTACAAATTTGTGCCCCTTTGATCAAACATTCTGTGATCACCCTCAATTTTGCTGCCCCTGTGATTGATAGAAGCATGTGGTAATGTGATAAGTATGTTTTCTTTTATAAATAAAATAGTTTTTTTATTTGTCAAGGTACATTTTTTACATTTCAGCAATATTTACTGTTCTGTGAAATTTATGCTAAACATGTTGTGGATTTACTAGCATATTAAACCATGTAAATCTTTTAGCAAAATATTAGCTTGAAATGCTAAGATAGGTCGTTTTTTCCTGAAGTGATAACTGTGGGGTAAAGTGAGCCAAATGCCTTGGGGTAAGTTGAGCCAGTGGTATAACTTACCCCACCATGAAGCACAAGTAACATTATTTATAAAATGCCAAAAAAGTTTATTTTGATATTGTATTGCATAGCATTTTTTCCTCCTAATATTTCACACATTGTAGAAAACTAATCTTACCAACACAAAACAGCAGAAAGACGCATTAGGGGTCAAGGCCCTTTCAGGAGATCAAGGTCAAGGCAGGAACATCCATGAGAACACCAGCAAAAGAAAGTTAGGGAGCACTGCTAAAGAGAACCTAACTGTTGCTTTCAAGGAAGATGATGTGGCACTTTTCCAGAGTGAAGTGGTAAAGAGGTTAACTCAGCCTCAAAAAGCTGGAGGAATTGCATGGAGAGGGAAACAATTCAGATTTCCCTGCAACCTTGAGGAGTGGAAAGTGGAGTAGTTGTTGAGAACACCATACTATTCTTTTCTGTGTGAGTTCAGTTGATACAAGTTGTCTGATAGTGTTCAATCATGTCATCATTTGTATTAAAACATTTCTGAACGATACACTTGTATTTGAGTTCTTACATATGGCTTAAAAATTGACTTTAGAATATTTCATAATGACGCTCAGGTTTGAATTGGTCAATTTATACTCAGGTGGTTCAATTTACCTCTGGACTTGGCTCAACTTACCCTTAAGCTGAGGCAAGTTGAGCCAAGAGACCACTTTTTTTTTTCCAGAAGTCATATTTGTTTTCCTTATGCCATGCATGCATTCTTAGCATTTCGATTGATGGCAAACATCTTGAAATAAATTTAAACATTTTGGTTTTGCTTGTGTATTACTTATCCTTGCCTGGAAGACAGCATAAGCAAAAAATGACTCAAATTACCCCACTCTCTCCGACTTTGCCAATAAAGCTGATTCTGATCTGTCAGAAAACAGAAGAGTATTCAGTCAGTTGAGTGACCCCAGTTTGCCCAGGTCCTGTGAAACCCAAATCCTCACTTGGGCCACAATGTGTGGAAGCCTGCATGAGGTGTTTATCCACTGGGCTTGGTTTTTGTCAAAAATGGAAATGCTCATTGTGGTTCAATATTTGTTTAATCTAATTGAGAAAGTTCCAGGGGTTTTGTGGTTCATTCAAAAGCAACATTTCTTTTGAAGCTGTCTTTTGGCTACCACACTTCTTCAGTCTTTTTGTAATTGTTAATTGTCATTAACTTTACAACACTTGGTTAATTTTCTGAATCGTAGAGTCTGAGATGCACCTCTTGGGTTCTAGTCATAGAATTCCCCCCCCCCCCCCCCCCCCTCATTACTGTAGACAGAAAAACTAAATTAAGTATTCTGTTCAGGTGCAACTAATAGCAAAACATGAGAAACCCTTTGACCAATAATAACCCCATAAAGTGGACCTAGCATTAAAACCTCTGAGTAAAAGCAAATGGCAATGTGCTTTCGAACCCAGGTAAAACAGGAGTATTCTGCATTTGAAATGAAATTGAGAATTGAAGAATTATGGAATATTTCAGTTGGTTTGTTGAGTCTTGCCAGAAGATTATTTGGATCAATTAATATCACCTTTCTGGATTAGAAAGTTGAACTAGGGATTTAATCAAAAATGTTTATGTGGTTACGGTTGAAAAAACTAGAAAATCCACTGTCTTCCACTTCCTTTCACCAGTGACAGGGTCAAGTTTTTTCTCATTGATCTCAACTTGTTCCCATACTATGATGGCTATTTATACCTACCAGGAATCTCCTCCCCAAGAGGCATGGCCAAAATATCTACAAAGATGGGTGCAGTTAATACATGTTCCTTAGATGCCAGTTCAACTGATACCTTTTGATATTGATTGGTAACAGCTCTCCTACCAGTGGGATGCAACCAACAACCTCCAAAGGTAGGTAGAGGAGACATCTTCCTTAGATTCCCAAAGTGGAAACTCGGTTTAGCTGCTTGTATACAGGAGCTCTTTCAGTTATGACCCATATTTTATTATAATAAGAAAGGGTTTGAATGTAAACAGACCAGTAAATCAAGGCCATTGCTTTTTAACTGAGCTGTTTTTTCACCATGGCCTACCTGAACAACACATGCTGCAGACATGGTCCCAATCCATCTCCTCATTGGTTCTGCCATTATTCTTGAAAAAGACACAAAGAAAGTTGAGCTTCCAGGTTCGGGGCAGTGATTTACCCCCAATCTGAAGGAAGCAATCCCCTTTTGTACCCGATAGGACTCAGACTTGGAGGAAATGACTCTCATCCTTAACAGTTCACATTTAGCAGTGAACTACTCCAGTGCATGCAAAAAGTTTTGATCTGAAGATGCCAACAGTGTCACATCCTCTACAAAAAGTAAAGAACTCTGAGGTTCCTCAAACAGACATCCTCCATTCCTCAACAACAGTTTTAGTGACAAGAGGGAGCCCTGATCACTAGTCTTTTTCTTCCTGCTTCGCGGTGAAAGTGGATGCTTTTCTTTTCTCTCATCTCTTCCTCTCCTTTCGTGTCTCCCTCCCCTAATACCCTGCCTATTTCTATCAATCTTTTTTGGAGCCTCTTTTTACATATCTTCTATACTATGAACTATGGATCTGGTCAGCTGGACACTCAATGCAATTGATCAAATTTTCTCAACGAGAACACTGGGCAAAGGAGAGCCCCTGTGCCCAACGGGACATGTAGTGCTACAGTGGGAGGAGGATTGTGTGTCTGTCCATATTGTCAGTCGAGAATGTTGAAAATGTGTTCAAAGTTGGATTTATGTCAATAGGATTTTTGCTTTTTGTAGCTGGTGGTTGCCTAGAGTATAGAGAAATTCTGAAAACATTGGCAACTGTTTCGGCCCATGTCAAGGCTGCCTGAACTATGTAAAGGATATGTCTGCTACCAGCACTCAGACTGAGATGCTGTGTAAGCAGAACTGCAGGCCAGCTGTGGTTTCTGATCCTGCTGGCAGAATGGAAACATTCTTGGAGAAAGCTGTAAAGCTGGATTATGTCAGAATTACCACAATTGTGGCTTTTTTGAAAATCGCCATTGAGATCTACCAGTGAGACTTTAAGGTAGACAGAAAAACAAGAGACTGCCTGCCCAAAACAAATGCTGCTATCCAAAGTGGCTCCCCTGCAATCCTCCTTTTTCTTGGATGTTATTTAAACAAGACACATTGTGACATCTGACATCTGTGACCTAGAACAGAGTGCACTGGACTGCCTGATAATGTTCCATCACTATCAAAGACTATGGCTGCAAGTGCTATCTGGGACAGTTCACAGACAAGCACACACAAACAAACACACACACACACACACACACACACACAATTTCACTAAACCACACAGGCACACACACATACGCACACACTGCCTGCTTTCTGTTTTAGCTGTAGTGTCACAAAGGTCAGATCAGAGACCTCAAGCTTTGGCTTTATGAATATAAACAATTAAGCTTTGAATTTTTAGTGATGATGTAATGTTCTGGGTTCTGTTCTGGTTATGTTAGTTATTTTACTCCCCTGTCTTAGGTTTTCTGGCTGCTTTGAGTTTTGTCTTGTCCTGTTAGCTTCTTAGTTTAGGTTTGGTTTCTGATTTATTTCTTGTTTTGAGCCTCTGCACTGATGTCTGGTCTAATTACTTACTCTGCACACCTGCCTTACTCCACCCCTGCAGCAATCATCTCTGACCGGTTTCACCTGCTTCATCCTCCATATAAACTGTTGAGACCAGACATCAGTGCCAGGTCGTCTGTTTGAGTATGGGTGAGTCTCCTCCTGCAAGTTTCTGTTTATTGGTTTACTTTTGGATTTTTGACCCCTTGTCCCCAGAGATCTGAGCCACCCTGTTTCTGTCTGTTCCTGCCTTGTCTGCCCAACTGGACTGTTTGTTTCTCTGCCCTTTTTGGTTTTTGGATTTTTGTTATTGAATATTATTTTACCGAACCTCTGCTGGTCTAGTTAAATTCTGGGTCCTCTGCTCTGATTCATGACAGATGAAGCTCGTTCCAGTAAAACAATGAAACAAAAGTTATTCTATCTTTAGCTTTAGAAAGGTTGGACAACATTACTTTAGATCAGAAATCCCCAATAATAGCATATTTCTTATTATTAAGATAAATAATTAAGACTATCTGTTAATGAAATAAATCTAGTCAAGGATTTATTTAGCTTATTCCTTTGTTTTGTCTATAATGTTTTTCTTTTCATGTACAGCACGTTGAATTGTCTTGTTACTGAAAAGTGCAATACAAATAAATTTGCTTTGTTTAACCGATACAGTGAACTTGCTACACTGTGCCAAGAGTACAAACAACAAAATCATAACTCACAGAAACCCCAGTACCCCAAACACTTTTACCTGTCTGAGCATTTTCCAACACTGGCCAAAAACATAGTTAGAGGAGCACTGTCATAAGCCTTCTCCAGATACACAAAGTGACCAAACAACCAAACACCCGTGATCCTCTGAAAAAAATTGTGATTGTAAAGATCTGGCCTACTGTTACTCAGCAAGAATAACAGCCACACTGCATGTTCTCAATCAATTGGTCAACATATGGTGAGAGCCTAATTTCCAACACCCTGGTGTTAACCTTCTCAGGAAAAAAGGAAAATGATGAAATGGTGTCATGCTGCCATTTTAAAACTATTGTCATTTTAAACTTGTCATAATTATATTTTGATAGACCCTTTGGAAATAGAACTTTCACTTTTTTTTATTTTTTTTGCTAAGACAGTGTTCAGTGTCATCTGATAACTTGCTGAACACCCAAATAAAATGTGCAGTAAGGAGTTTTCCCCTTCAAGGAGGATGTAAACGGATAGGGTGCTTTACTAAAGTGGATTTGGGGGAACCAGCAGAGGCTGACTAATCAGGGGGTGCTTGGGAGAGCATTAAGACAGACGTGTGGAGGGGAAATGTGACACCTGGAAATTACACAATGTAATGGAATCAGCCAAGTGGTAAATGTAGCTTTTAAATAGGTTTTGTGTTCTCCATTAACTTGCCAGACACTGATTGGTCTTGACAGCAAGGGAAAGGGATGGTCAGCATGTTTCCCCCTCCCTCCAGTACTACCTCTCATGCACATATATGCACAGACACACACGTACCACTGTGTGGGACATAAAGTTCTTTGTAGTTAGTAGAGTGTCTGGGCCAAAATAATAGTCTGGCTGAAGCTGTCAGAACGGGTGATCACAGCAAAGTGCTGCAGTTATGTTAAATCCATCCTTTAGTGATACTTTGCGGGTTACATCTTGTCTTTTGCCTGACATGATGAAACATGGTCACTGTTCAGAAGATGGCATCTGAAACAAGATACAGAGATGTGAATTACCTAAAATGTTTGGAGAAATAAATCTTTAAAAATAACAAATGTTTCTCTTAATATAGATTATCTTTTTATTTCTACCTGCCTTTTGTACCTTTTTATTAATGCAAATACATGTTTTTAGGGATTTTTCAGATTCAATTTACTTCTCAAAGTATATCAAGACATTTTATCAAGATGTCAAATTATTTTATAGATATTACAGATAGTATGAGATAAAATACCATTCTGCTGATTCTATGATAGTAATGACAAATATCTGGCAAGAAAACACAAGCAAACGATACATTTTTCAACCACTTGACAGTTACAGAAATTCTTTTTTTTTTTTTTATATATATATATTTAACACATTTCTATATAGTCTTGGCAAGAAACTGCTTGGATAGGCTCCGGACCCTAAGAATAATTTAATAGATATTTTAAAAGAATTGATGGATCTATAGACTAATGGAAATAAAATTCAATGTGTTTGCTGTCAAACTGTCAAAAGATTTCAAATGTTAGTTCAACTGGCAGAACTAGTTTTTATTTTACAAGTATGACTAGAACTACCACCTTGACTTTGTCCCTTTGTTTTTCTGCCAGAAATGCATTCAGGTTTGATTACATTTCTTGAATTTGAAAAGTTTACATTGGCTGGTTAATTTCTGGATGTCATTGCAACATTCATCACATTTGTAGTAGATGTAATCCACTTTACTCTAAATGCTCTCAATTCATTTAAGTATTGTAATTCTGAAATCCATTGACAAATAAAGAAGCATTGTGCATTTTCTTCTTCCCCATACGCGCCCTTACAAGTGCCCAACATGTAAAATGAGTTTTCCCCACATTTACCACCGTTGCTGCTATAGGCTTCATTAGATAGTTCACAAAAGAGTTATTTGTGTTGGATTCTCTGGGCATGCACGTGGGTATGTCGGCCTGCACACTCTCGTTCACCTAGCTACTTTGTCGAGTCTCCACTGCCATTGATGCATTAGTGTGAGAGAACATGGGCTAACTTCCATATTTAAAACTTTCTTACCTCAGAAGACATTACGCCTCTAAATAAAATACTTCTGCAGACCTGGCAGATCCTTTTCCTCTTCTCCCGTGTGCATGCACAACAGTGGTATCATTTCAACTTGTTCGCAAAGGGAGCAAACCTCTGCAAAAACTCTAGAACTTGCGCTCTTTTAAACTCCATCAAATCAAAATAATAAATATTCAGATTCAGTAGATCATGCAATACTTATCTTACAAATGAAAAAATTGGCTGACAAGGCCAGGATTAAGATGAGCAGTGCAACAATAAATAGGGCAAAACAAATCACAAAAACTGCAAATGTTTTCTCTATCTGTGTTTACAAATTTAAAAAATCCCCAGAAGTAAGTGGAAGGTCAGCTTTCTGAGCCAACAACAGTTTCTCTTTCTGTGTAGCTCTGATACTATAGAACTGTCTTAGCCTTGAAATTATTTCCCACAAAAATATTATGTTCAGCGCAACCAGGCAAGTTAAATACATCCAGACCCCATAACACTTTTAAATATTCGGTACTTGAGTATTTACCCAAGTGTCTTTGTCTGCATTATGCATAGCAGCCCCCAAAAAGTGACTGGGAAAATTGAGAGCTACTTTCCATGCCAGTGCTCAGAGCTCTTACATGTTCTCCAACATGTGGGAGTATCAGCTGGCTCAAGGGGGGCCCACACATTGACATGAAGCTCATAAGCATCAGCCTTCACACAAGCCCCGCAGTCCCTTTCAATGCAAATGAGAGAGGAAAAGAAAGGGGGGCTTAGCTGCGTATGTTCAGTATCTCCCTCCCTGCTTCTGCATTTCAAATGAATATATGATAAAAGCCCACTTTTTAGTCAGCTGGTGACTGTCCTTTCTCAGTTCTCTCTCCTTTTACTCAAATCCTAACTCTCTTCAGCTCATATACAATCGTTCCTATTTTAAGTTTACTGTAACATTGCTATAACTGCCAGGTTGTTCACCCTATTATTAATCTGAAGTTTCCTTTTTCAGGGTGAATGCTCAGATTAAATAACTAATTGGACCAGATGTCATTCATTTTTTTGGTTTTATACCCAACTTTCAAAAGGACTCTTACAGCTGGCTATTGGAAAGAAAGACAGAGTAAACACAGGCCATTACTAAATGATCTCTCAGGCTCAGTTTTTCTCTAAAATATCTGCATTTTTACTGTGGCTAAACTGTAATAGGGTGGTAATACCTTTCCACCCATCATTATCACCTTAGCTCTTTAGCCTCAGCAGCCAATGCTGTAGTCAGTACACATAGAAATAATGGGCCATTATTACTTTTTTCAGAGGAATGCTGGATGGCCGTGTTCTTAGAATAGTGGGAGGGTGTGTTGAAAACTGTGCCCTTCCTCATGGGATGCGGGGGTGGAAAAGAGTATGCCGAAGTCAAACACCAATTACTGCAGGCGCCGAGAGAAATACTTGTTGGAAATCTGTGGACTCTTTCACATATCAGTGTTGCTGAAAATTTGTAGTATGTGGGAAAAAACTGAAGCAAGTTTATCAATTTATACTTTTGGTCTCAGAAGCTCAAGATCAGACATAAAGGGAGAGGATTTTTTTTCTGTAGTCACCAGGGGTAAATTCAGGGATAATGTTTTGCACAATGAATACACTACACTTGCTATAAGCCCTTTTGAATCTTTTGAATCTGTTTATTCTGATTATCCCCAAACACACAGTCCAACGATCGATCTACGTTCCTACCCTCATCTACGGTCACAAACTTTGGGTCGTGACCGAAAGAACGAGATCCCGGATACAAGCGGCTGAAATTAGTTTTCTCCGTACTGTGTCTGGGCTCTCCCTTAGAGATAGGGTGAGGAGCTTAGTCAACCGGGGAGGACTCAGAGTAGAGCCGCTGCTCCTCCACGGCGAGAGGAGCCAGTTGAGGTGGCTCGGGCATCTGGTCAGGATGCCTCCTGGACGCCTCCATGCTGAGGTTCTCCCGGGCACGTCCCACCGGGAGGAGGCCCAGGGGAAGACCCAAGACACGCTGGAGGGACTACGTCTCCCGGCTGTCCTGGGAACGCCTTGGGATTCCTCCTGAGGAGCTGGCCCAAGAGGCCGGGGAGAGGGACGTCTGGGCCTCCCTACTGAAGCTGCTACCCCCGCGACCCGACCCCGGATAAGCGGAAGAAAACGGACGGACGGACACAGTCCAACGGTTGGCTGAAAACAAACATTGTTGTAGAGACCAGTCAATAATTTCATGCAAGAAGTAAACACACTAAACACAAAGTGAGTCTACATGGAAATTACTGGGATCAGCTCAGACCCGGTGGCATGGGCGGGCATTGGGGGGTCGTGCCCGCCCGCAGAGCCAGCCGTTTCCGCCACTGAGCTATATTATACACTGGAGTGCTAATCGCCCACTGTTAGAACGAGTCGCTTTGAAGCCACCAGCCGCCATATTGGTACTCCCTATTTTACCCCAGTAACTAGGGAATATGTGCGCTACAGCATCGAATAACGAGGATTTTCTCATGTTCAGGGGGGCTTAAAACTTTTAAAATGTCAAATGCCATATACTTTTATGTTATGTTCTAAAACTAAAACAAGTACTGAGAAAGTCATGCACTGAAATATTTTGCATTTTATTTATTTAAATATATATATATAAAAAATAATAATAAAAAAATGTGGTAAGATATATATATATGGATATATATCTATATATATATAGATCTATATATCTATATATATATATATAATATATATATAAATAAAACATTTATAAATATATAAATAACAATATACAAAAACATATATTTACCTATACGTATACATATATACATATACACATACTTATTTATACATATACACGCATATATATATATATATATATATATATATATATATATATATATATATATTTAATATGAATAACATGCAATATATTTCAGCACCTAATTCCCTAGTAGTTGATAGTGTTAGTACATCCACTGACTGTAGAATTACCTATGAAACGTTTTCACACAGCTGGAAAACTGCTTGTTGTTGCAACCAAATCCTGTGGGATTCTGTGAGAATAGGGAGTAGCAAGATGTTTTTCGGCAAAATCAGCACTCCAGTGTATAATATAGCTCAGTGGTTTCCGCCCTGGACTGGAAACAGGTTTTTTTTTTTTTTTTTTTAAAGCTGTGTTATTTTATTTATTTTTTTACCTCGGAGTGGCCAACATACTATCTTTAATTTTTCAATCATACGATTCAACCAATCAAATCAACGACTGAGGGCAACATGCTAGCCAATTACAACTGGAGAGGGGCGGGTCGCTGGGTCAGACATTCCTAGCCTTCAGAGACACCGCACCTCAAATGTGGTCACCGGCGGTGTCGGTAGTGCAGGATGGATAGTCGCTTATTACCAAACAATTACAAGAAGTGACAACGAAACAAATGAGAGTGAGCTGGAAGCAGCGCTATTAATTTCTGTTTGAAACGTCAGCATTGAAGTCAACACTGAAGTAAACGTTTACACTAGGAGGGTTAGCTACGACAGGTAGGAGCACAAGGAGCAGAACCAAGCAGTAAAACTGCCAAATTGAAGAAACTTGCAGGTCGAGGGGAACTCTGCTTTGTTCTGATCCTTGTGCTCCCTAGCTGCTGTAATTACAGAACCTCTGCTAGTATAAATTTTACTTCAGTCAGTGTTCAGCCTGACACTAGTGCTCATTTTTATCAGTGTGTATGCTTATGCTTGACTTTTGAGTCAAGACACAGCACTACAGGTTGCCCGTATCTCACTGTTAGTTTCCACCCCAAACCCAGCATAAAACCTGCCCAACTTAAAAGAAAAAAAACAACCCCAAATCTGAAACACTCTCACGTTAAAAGCATTAAACTATTAAACACATAAGAACATGCCATTAGCGCACAACTGCGCTGAAGCAATGACAAAAAAATGTGTGCATACGGGCTCCGCACAAAATGTACAATCAGGCAACCAAAAGACACACAAGATTACTTTAACAATCATGATATATCAACCGGAAAAAAAAAAATCAATAGCTTCCCAACATGAGTTGTAAATCTACCTTAGTATAAACTTAATTTATCTTACAGAATATAGCTCAATCAAACATTTGTCTTTCACACAGCCATGAAATATTTTTAAGTTGATCAGTAGAACTCAACCCCTTTTGTGGTGTTGTTTCATAGAAATACTTGATTAACCATTATTTTTGTGTGTGTTTTATTCTAACTATTAATCAATATTTTTCATTCTAACTATTATTCATTGATGATGTCAGATTCAACATATTCGACTCATTTCAAAAATATATTGACCAGTAAAATAAGTTCAAGGAGATGGTAATTTATTAAAATGGTTTTAGTTTTCTGCTAGACATTGACAACTATTTTGATATAAAATATTTTGTTAGTAATTCTTTCTAAAAGCCCAACAAATGTAAGCAATTTTTGTTCCAGCTCAATGTGTTTAAAATGAGCCTAATTGGGTGGAAACCTGCCCAATTTGGCAACACTGACTACACTATTGCTTTTTGTTTGTTGTTTTTTTAGATTTTTTGGATTTTATTGAGAATTGCTTTCTCAGCGCTGTAGGACTAGTCACAGAGCCACTGGTCAGTTTCAATAATATAAAAAGTTTTTGAAAAAGTGTGCCCCCCCTGAAAAAATGGAATTCCCCCCCCCCCTATCACCATTTAATTTGTTTCTGCAGCCAGTCTGTATCAGCTGGAAGGATGCAAATATTTCATCATCTACACATCAGAAAAAACAATGGCAACATAAACCATTAAGTATTGTACAAATCCAATCCACTTTTGCTATTGGATCAAAGACTAAAATCATTGTTGGATCAAACTGTCCAGACACCACGGTCCTGATTTACAGCAGGTCAGTCTTTGGCTGTTTTTGCTCTGAAAGTTTAAGGTTACAGGGTGACTTCACTGCATTAACATCTCAGGGGAACATATAAAGGGACAAGACATCTGAGCAAACATGAGCAAACATCTAGTCAAAAGAAAATTGTGTGCAGTTGATACACTAAAGCCCCAGTTCCACAGCCTCAGTTTGGCCGCACACCATTTGGCTTCATCTGCTTGCAAGCCTTTTAGGAGCCAGAGCCAGCCCGGGTTTCTCCCAACCTGCTAAAGAGCAGGGTCAAACTAAGTAAATTTGAGCGGAGTTTTGACATGAACAAACTGCTTTTCAGTCATTGGAGAAACGAGAAGGTTTTCTCCAAGGGAGTCCAGATAAACTGAAAAGCAACAATATTAATATTAAGGATCACCATGAGCAGAGTGGGATTTGGAAAAGGGATATTCACAATCTAGAGAATACAGAGGGAGAGCAATGTTTACAGTATTAATGTAAAAACTGTTAAAAAAACTGTTTTAAAAAAATCCCTCCATCAAATGTTCTTGACCATTTCTGTTGCTCAAGCAGTAAACACTTTTTTATTTCTGTTTGTGTTTCATGAAATTAATATGGGATTTTGACAAATAATCCGTGCTACAGAGTTATTTAGTTACTTAATTTAGAGGCTTTCCAACCCCACCAATTTTATTTTCAACAACTCTTGCATTGAGTTTGTCTATAGTTTAGGTTCTTAGACACACTGGATTTATCGACAGTGAGGACCAAGTCACAGTTGTGAGCCATTCATTGCTATGCCACTGAGAGAGTTGGAGAACAGGCTCAAGGGCAGGGGCACAGTGAAGTCACTTATGTGATGTGCTTATTTTGGGTTGTCCACTCTGCCTTCCAGTAAGTATGCAGTGGTATGGAGAGGAACAATAGGGCATGCTTCACTTGGTGAAAGGTGCAGGTACTGACAAAACTGACAGGTTGAGCCAACAAAAAACCAACAAAAACAATCAGCTGAAAGGAAGACTGTGATAAAAAAAACTGTACAGCAACGTGTATATTTGCCAGAAAAAATATTTTATCCCAGTCTGGGTCAACAAATAATTTTCATTGTCACTTTCAAACACCGTACAGTGATAAAAAAAAAAAAAAAAAAAAAAAAAAAAAAACTTTGCTCCACCCGTTTTGTGACCATTTTGATTTCAGTTTTATTTATGATGACAGTTTTACTTCCTGGCTTTCTTTGTACCTGGTCAGGAGTAGGTCAGTATGGAGGACCAATCCTGCCATAATTAAAAATACACACAGAAATAAATGAAGGACTTAATAATATAAAATGGCTTAAGAAAAGTGTCTAATAATATTAATTTGTGTGCCATTTAATGTGACAAAATAATAAAAATAAGATATTTCTTCAACAATTCATCAATTATTCATCAAAAAATATATATTTTAACTTACACTTTTATTTTTACTTTTCTTCTTGCTTTTATGCTGACTTATTTTTAACCCTTGTATTTCTGAAACAATCATTTATTTCTGCCTCTAACATTTCTAGCTGTTTTTTTACCCAAAGGATTTACACCTGCCCTTTTATTTCCTTTTCCCCTTTTTCCACTTCGTGTATTTCTAGTTCTTGTATTTAAAGCAACATTTTTAAAGCATGTTTTTACTCCACCATAAATATTTCTTTCTATTTTATTTTAAACTTATATTTCTGAAACATATATTTATTTCTGCCTCTAACTTTTCTAGCTGTTTTTTTACCCAAAGGATTTACGCCTGCCCTTTTATTTCCTTTTCCCCTTTTTCCACTTTGTGTATTTCTACTTCTTGTTTTTAAAGCAACATTTCTAAAGCATGTTTTTCCTCCACCATAAATATTTCTTTCTAATTTATTTTAAACTTATATTTCTGAAACAATCATTTATTTCTGCCTCTAACTTTTCTAACTGTTTTTTTACCAACCCAATTTTTGCCTGCCCTTTTTATTTCCTTCTCCCTTTTTTCCACTTCTTGTATTTCTACTTGGTGTTTTTTTACTTCCTCTTTTTCCACTTTGTTTATTTCTACTTTGCATTTTACTTTCTCTTTTTCCACTTTGTGTATTTCTACTTCATGTTTTTTTACTTCTTCTTTTTCCACTTCGTGTATTTCCACTTCATGTATTTCTACTTGGTGTTTTTTTTACCTCCTCTTTTTCCACTTCGTGTATTTGTGCTTCGTGTTTTATTACTTCCTCTTTTTCCACTTGGTCTGACTGCAGCTGTTAATGTTAATACGATGGCAGGGAGGGAGGGGGGAGAGGGGGGCGGTGTCACTGGCAAAGCTTCACAACTATTGGCTAAGGCCTGCCTCCCCGGAAACGAGCCTGCATCAGCTGGCCGCTTTCCCAGAATGCACCGCGGCCGCAGCTTGCTTATGGACAGCGCTAACAGGGATCACAGTGGTAAGTTAAAAATTACCTTTTCTGCTGCTGTTGTTCTTTAAAAGTACGTTTGAGGCGACAGCATTATACTTTTAAGCTTCCCTATATGGCCTGTTTACAGAGTTAGTGTGTAATTAAAAAAGAACAAGTCCGACATGAGTGGACCACAGTGATCCGCAGATTCATTCGGGAGCGTCAGAAAGCTATGGTGCGTTCAGGAGCATGGGACATTTCATATTTACAAGGAAAGAGGCATAAAACAGAACAGAACTCACTCATACAATATTGTGTCTATCCAGAAACAGTGTGGGCTTTCTTACAATACTGAATGCTCTATAATTGTATTTCTGTTATTTTTTGATTATGCACACCTGCTAGCTTTTTATTCTGAAACTTCTAATGTCCCATGCTCCTGAATGCACCATAGCTTTCTGAATGCGCTGTGCTGTGTAGATAGATTCACGTCTGATCTTCCGCTTAAGACAAAGCTTTGCAGTTTCAAAACTCATGTCGGCTCTCACTCAACTCAACTCAACTCAAACTTTATTTATAAAGCACATTTAAAACAACCGGGGTTGACCAAAGTGCTGTACAGATAAAAGATAAAAACTGAATGCTAAAATACATAAACACAATGCAAAAAGAAAAATTGAATGCAGATAAAAATATAATAGGATAAATGTTTCAATTTAAATAAAATATTAAAATAGATTATAATTTGCCAAATGTCCACCTAGACTTGATTAAAAGCCAGGGAAAAGAAATGTGTTTTTAGAGAGGATTTAAAAACCTCCAAGCAGCCTGCCGATGGAATATGCAAAGGCAAGTTATTCCAGAGTCTCGGTGCCGCTGCCACCTTTGGTTTTAAGTCTGGTTTTAGGCATGGCCAGTAGCAACTGATTAGAGGATCTCAGTGTTCTGGCCGGGCGATGGATTCTGAGAAGCTCAGTCAAATACTGGGGGGCTAGACCATTAAGAGCTTTAAAAACAAACAATAAAATTTTAAAATCTATTCTAAAAACAACCGGAAGCCAATGCAGCGAGGCTAGAATGGGTGATATGTGGTCACGTTTACGTGTGCCAGTAAGGAGACGGGCAGCTGCATTTTGTACCAACTGCAGACGGTGTAAAAGTGAGTGGTCCAAGCCAGCATATAATGAATTACAGTAATCTAATCTTGTATTAATAAAAGCATGGATTACAGTCTCCAGATCTCTGCGTGGCAGATACCCTTTCACTTTTGATAAAATTCTTAACTGGTAAAAACTGTTTTTTACAACCGAAGTAACCTGGCGATCGAATTTCAACCTATCATCAAATATTACACCAAGATTTTTTACTGATGATCGAATGTTAGGTGTAAGAGGGCCCAAGGAGCCAGGAGGAAAAACTGCTGGACTACAACCAAACGTAATAATTTCGGTCTTATTTTCATTTAGATTGAGGAAGTTTTACTTACGGTTTACTGTTGTGTGAATGACAAGAGACCACAACAAATAAATCCGCCATTCCTCTAGGGAACGCGAAAACCTTTGCGAGGGAACGAAAAAGTATTCTGAGGTAACGCAAAAAAATATATATTTTCCCCATGTCCCCTAAAGGGCTCTGTATACACTTCCCTCGGCCTTGTCGTGTGTCAAGTGCGGCTGGTTCTGATGCCGTTTTTTGTTGTTTTAATTTGGCAAAACGTTCATTTGTTTTGTGTTTATCTCACTGACTTGAGTTGCTTTGCTAGCCCAACTGTGCCAACTGGTAGTCATTTTAAGATTAACATGCCTATTTCCTACTTTTATCTTAAAAAAAAAACATTGAGGATGTTATTGAACAAGTGATAAGGTTGAAATTGTGACCATTTCTCTATAACTCATGGGAAAACGAGGAGGTAAAAAAAACACCAAGTAGAAATACATGAAGTGGAAATACACGAAGTGGAAAAAGAAGAAGTAAAAAAACATGAAGTAGAAATACACAAAGTGGAAAAAGAGAAAGTAAAATGCAAAGTAGAAATAAACAAAGTGGAAAAAGAGGAAGTAAAAAAACACCAAGTAGAAATACAAGAAGTGGAAAAAAGGGAGAAGGAAATAAAAAGGGCAGGCAAAAATTGGGTTGGTAAAAAAACAGTTAGAAAAGTTAGAGGCAGAAATAAATGATTGTTTCAGAAATATAAGTTTAAAATAAATTAGAAATATTTATGGTGGAGGAAAAACATGCTTTAGAAATGTTGCTTTAAAAACAAGAAGTAGAAATACACAAAGTGGAAAAAGGGGAAAAGGAAATAAAAGGGCAGGCGTAAATCCTTTGGGTAAAAAAACAGCTAGAAAAGTTAGAGGCAGAAATAAATATATGTTTCAGAAATATAAGTTTAAAATAAAATAGAAAGAAATATTTATGGTGGAGTAAAAACATGCTTTAAAAATGTTGCTTTAAATACAAGAACTAGAAATACACGAAGTGGAAAAAGGGGAAAAGGAAATAAAAGGGCAGGTGTAAATCCTTTGGGTAAAAAAACAGCTAGAAATGTTAGAGGCAGAAATAAATGATTGTTTCAGAAATACAAGGGTTAAAAATAAGTCAGCATAAAAGCAAGAAGAAAAGTAAAAATAAAAGTGTAAGTTAAAATATATATTTTTTGATGAATAATTGATGAATAGGGTGTTTTCAGCTGACGTCACGCTCACGTGACTACTCAGCGCGTCCGCCATATTGGGTGGCAGTCGTTTCGCACCGTTGACCTGCATTGTATGACGCCTTAGGCAGTATTGGAAGTGAACAATGGGGAAAACGTGTTTAATGGTTGGTTGCACGGCCCGTGGAGGTGGAGATCAACGCTCTTTCTATCGCCTACCAGCCGTAATAGTGAATCAGTGTGAAAAAAAAACCAGCTGTCTGAACAACGCCGTCACCTATGGCTGACACGGATATCCAGGTCCGATTTGGACGGTGTTAAGCTGGAATACGCCAGAGTCTGCGGTGCTCACTTTGTCACAGGTAATTAACTGTTAAGTATTTAAAACAACATTTAAAACAACAAAAAACATATAAGAAGAATATATTAATAATAGGGCTTGGGCGTTATGACTTATTACTTTCCGCGGCTGTCATGTTGACTGCCTCCGCCGCCTCTACTGCCTATTACTACCGCGTACTGTACTCCCTCTCTCAGCCGTGTTTTAATTTGATTAATTTCACCTTAACTTGATTTCAACCATGGTAAACCGTTGCTGTATTGTGGGCTGTAACAGCGCAACACATGATCGCCATGGGAAAAACATAGAAACAGATTAATTTTCCACCGCTTTCCTGCCTGGAGGCGCAACCACGGAGAACAACTGTTAGCGATAACAAAGAGTCGTCGGCTCGCTTGGATCGCGGCTGTAAGTCGACCGAACATAACTTTCCACAGTATCCCGATGTCAATGAGAGTGTGTTCTAAACGTTTGAAACACATAGCAGCTAGTTAAAAGTACATTACATGCGCGAGTGGTTGTTAGCGCTAACGGTTAGCATGTGCTAACCCGTCTGAGCGCAGCTTACCTTTGAACGAGTTACAGAGATAACAGAGTCGTCGGCTCGCTTGGATCGCGGCTGTAAGACCGAACATAACTTTCCACAGTATCCCGATGTCAATGAGAGTGTGTTCTAAACGTTTGAAACACATAGCAGCAAGTTAAAAGTACATTACATGCGCGAGTGGTTGTTAGCGCTAACGGTTAGCAGCTACTAAACTAGCATGGGCCAGAGCCCGTCCGAGCGCAGCTTACCTTTGAACGAGTTGCTGTGTTCCCACTGTTTGCTGGCTTTATGATCTGCAGCTCCTACCGGCGCCAATACGGTAAATACAACTTAATTTTGCACTGGTCATTGTTCTGCTTAAATAATAAAGCCGCGAGCGGCGTCGATCGGCCCAGAGCCCGTCCGCCCTGCGGCGGGCGGTGCGCCTTCGCGCACCGCCCGCCGCCGGCCGCCAGCCACCGCAGAAGCATGCGACACATTTGCGTCGGATTGTTTACATTTTTACCATCTTATTAAAACTCACCCGTCCACGTATGATGGCGATTTCCTTGATGTACATAACCAGATGTGAACTGGTTGTGAGCCTCTAGACCCTTGTAAGCTCTCATTCCCTCAAGAGTGTGCAGAGGGTTTTCACCGAACACCAGGTAATGCATCTGGATTACGGCTAAACAAGGCACCGTGGAGGGCATACGGGTCCATATGGTCGATCACGGAACATTTCCTCAGATATACGTCCTTATCTGGTCGCTCTAGCGTGCTGGCGTACTTATCCATTCGCGATACGATAATACGTGTAAGACAACTAGAGATAAGGAAGTGTGCCACCCAATATGGCGGACCGGAAGTTGGCCAGTGACGTCAGTGAAAACACCCTATTGTTGAAGAAATATCTTATTTTTATTATTTTGTCACATTAAATGGCACACAAATTAATATTATTAGACACTTTTCTTAAGCCATTTTATATTATTAAGTCCTTCATTTATTTCTGTGTGTATTTTTAATTATGGCAGGATTGGTCCTCCATAGGTCAGCTCCACACTGAAACCTCTGCAGATGGCAGCTGTGCTAATTCGGCAAAGTGTTCTTCTTCTGGTTAGATACAGAGAGGAGCTGCCCACTCTGCTGCCACTGCAGCACATTGGAGCAGAGTGGGCAACTCCTCTCTGGATATAACCCACCCCACGTTATTTCTTAAACATAAAGAAACCAATGTTTAAAGAAGCCCATATTTTTACTTGCTCTTTGAAAGGAACAAATTCACAAAATCTGTTATTATATGATTATAACAATAAACATATATAAATTATAAATACATTTTGTCCATGTTCCCCTTCTGTCGAAATTTAGCATTATCTATCTATCTATCTATCTATCTATCTATCTATCTATCTATCTATCTATATATATATATATATATATATATATATATATATATATATATATATATATATATATATATATATATATATATATTCATTATTAAAGTTATTAGCTTATACAACAACTTCAAACCAAAAAGTAAAACTGGAAAGTATAAGAAAGTATCTGCAGATACTTAAATTGAAATTTATCAATTGTGGCTGGACAATATAGAAAAAAAGCACATCGATAAAATATAAATTATATTGATTGATATAGATAATTACCAAAAAATTTAAAATGTATTTTAAATGCAGCCCTGGCCATTTTATGCTGTTGCTTAAAAAACCAATAAGCAATTTTCACCACTAGCTAGGGCTTGGGTACTGAGACCAAAAAAAGACATGTATCAAGCCGCAGCTCTCTACCTCCACTCCAGCTGCAACCCAACACCCATTTCCCCTCACCCCCTCACCCATTGCCTCATACTTGCATATTTGTAAAGGATAAAAACACAGCAAAACAGAATCACCTTTCAGAGAAACATGGCTAGTGAAGGGGTAAGTAACTCATAACTTTATAATGCTTTTAGCATTGAACGTTTTGATCCGCTGGGCATGTCATCTGCCATCTTGTGCCTATGCTACACTGCTCTGGCATTTTGTGGGCAGGGAGGGGCTAATCCCTGAGTCACAGCTGTTCACATGCACGTACCTGCAGACACCCGCGTGTATGTGCACACGCAGCCAACTTGGCCATGTAAACAAGAGACTAGAGAAGAACACAGAAGGATGGTGTGTGACGTCACGCAATAGTCCATCTAAAAAAATACTTTCGGTTCTTCACTATTTTTTAGTTCTTTCTATCTAAAATAATGAAATTTCGTTTATTGCTCCTCTAGTGATCTATTTTAAGAACACACATAAACTGAATTCCAACTGAACCCTTTATTCAACCAAATTTTTACAAAACTGCAAGTTAAAAAAACAACAACATTTGGTCTCTGAACTGTTTGAAGGGGGAGGAGCTTGAAGACAGAGTGTTCCTGGGTCTATGTTTGTGATTGGATGGGATGATATAATGACTGCAGTATTAACCTGCATGATAGGCTACAATGCAAAGAGAAGGAAAACTGTTCTTCTGTTGAACTTTTTACTGACCCTTTTCTTTTTTATTGCACCACACAGAATCAAACGATATATATATATATATATATATATATATATATATATATATATATATATATATATATATATATATATATATATATATATATACTACCTAGCAATTATGAATCCTACCAAACTGATTAACAACAGTTACAGTTTCAGAATGATCCCAACCAAGTTGACAAAAAAAAAAAAAAACAGTTTTGTAATTTTATTCAGTTTAGTGTGCTTTCAAAAAGATACAAATAAGTATGTGAACAGGTAATATGGGAACCAACAGGTGGTAGGACTGGTTTAAATAGTGAAACCTTAGTCTAAGAGAACAATTTGTTAATGTTCAAAGTAAGCAAGATCCAAAGTTACCACATAAAAGTGGTACAGCATTGGACTCTTAAAAGTGATGACACATAGCATTGTAATTTCAAGGCTCCCATAGTTTTATAGGTTTTGACAGTGATTAATATTTTTGTGCTTAATATTTCTGTGCCAGCTTAGTCTTTGCTCTTTTTCTGTATGAAATATATTACAAATTAATGCCTAACTTTTCAACAAACTGTCATGTACACCCATGCGCATGATAACAAAAGCAGCTTTCTTGTTTACGTCTTGCAAATTTATCCTTGGAGTTCAAGAGCTACTTCAACACAATTTTGGTAGTGTGTTGTCAACTAGAGGGAAACCAGTAAAGCAAGCGATCAAATTTAGCTTACTGAACACTGTAGCAGAATTTGAGAAGTCGAATGTATCTTTGGAATCTGTTTCAGATAATATGTCTGCAGAAAATTATATCAGCTTTTTTAACTGAGTTAGCCTATGTTGGAGCATCATATTGATGCTGACCTGCAGAATCTCTGGTTTGTTGCTGTTGGGGGGAAAATACTATCTGCATCCATAAATAGATTGGTAAGTGATCTGTAATACTGATGAAATGCACTTGTACTTTACTGCACTCCGAGGATACTTACAAGCTAACTCAATGACTATTCACAAATCACTCTAATTGGTTTCGTGGACAAGAAAATAAAACATCTGATCAGGGCATTCCTTGTTGGAATTACTACAAGTTTTCAACAATGAAATATGATTGTAATGCATAAAATAAACTGAGTGAACAAGTTGTTTAAAGTCAGTAACATATATCCAAAGAATTCAGCTGCATCAATCTTTTTTGTTATATTGTTGAACTAAAGGAAGGTCAGACCTCCCACTCCTAATATGGCCTGGTAGTTTTTTTCTTTACCCTCCTGACACACATGCAAATTGGCAAATTGCAACCAAACTGACTGTGCCTGTGTCTAGATTTTCACCTGTGTGAAGGAATGAGTTAATGTGGGATGACTATGGCAACATTTTTTTTTCCAATAACAGTCTGAAACTGATGCAAACAGATGCAAACATGCCACAGGCTTAACACAGACAGGAAAATTGATACTGTTCTTCAGGGGGAAGAAAATCCAGAGTTTAAACAAAACTGCTTCATAAAATATCCGGGAGGAAAAAGAACGACTTGAAGACAGTAACAGGAAGAAATAGAACTCACACTGAGTTTTGAGCTCAGGAGTCGACACACAAGAAGACTGCACACAAATCTGACCACTGCAGATTATCCTTGAGTGTCTTGGCTGCCACAAAATATGAACTGTGGAATAAATTGACTGACGTGCAGGTAAGATAAAATATCCCCAAATGTCTGAATATACATTTGATGTAGCATGCTCACCTACAACAAAACCAGAGTGCTTCTAACACTAAAACAGTTCAAAATGTAAACTGGGACATGATCTGACAAACCTAACATTTCTATTTCTATTTTCAGCTGAAAAATTGGGCTGTGATTGCGTGAAGGTGACACTGAAAAGAAGCCCCATCACTCTGAAACCTGAATGATGCTTTTCCAGCAGACTTTTCATCCCCAGGGACTCACTGAAGAGTCACAGCATGACATTCATCACCGCGTCATTCTCTGTACCCGAACTCTATGATGTTAGTTTGTATAAAGGATGTTTTTGAAACCTGGTCTCGTGCATTTGCACATGAATAGAGTGCCAGGTCATGTTATGTGTCAGTGCAAAGCATTTTGCATGTCACATTTTTCGTTTGTCATTGCATGCCATGTCCTGCAAAAGCATGGCATCCTTCAGCTTAGTGTAGCAGTGAGTTTTTTTTTATCTATACTTGCTACATAAGGTGACTGCACCTGGCCATGTAACCCTAATCCTTTGGCAAGTAACAGTAACACTGTAAAAAGATGTGTAAATGAATATGTATAAATAATATGATAACATACAGTGCCTTGCAGATGTATTTTACCCTTTTTTCACATTTTATCATGTTTCAATCTTTAACTTCAGTATATTTTTAATTGGGATTTCATGTCATAGACCAAAACAAGGTAGTGCATAATTGTAGGTTGTAGTAAAGTAGAAGGAATATTACACATTTTTTAATTTTAATTTTCTACAAATAAAAGGCTGAAATGTGTTGTGTACCTTAGCATTCAATACCTCTGCATCCATTTTTTTGAAAACAAGATGGCACCACAAATGATAACCCTAAGATCCATCCTTATACCCTGGGTGCGATTTGCTGGGGGGGGGGGATCCCCCCCCCCCCTCTGGTTGTGACGTCCCCCCCTCTGGTTATTCATGTTTTATCCCTGAGGGGGATACATTCCTCCCCCTTCTGATCTGAATAAGTAATATTATCAGGGGTTTAATGTTCTCCGTCGCTGTGAGGTACTTTCGTCATTTGGAAAATGAGTGCAAAATGTGACAGTGGAGGTAATGATAACGCGTTAATTTCGATTAATTAATAATAAAAAAAAAATAACGGATTAAAAAAAATAACGCAAATTAATCATATAGGGTAGTTCACTGCTATTGTTTTCATCCGGGTTTTTTGCGCCTGCGCGCCGGACTGGAAGCCAGAAGGCGAGCACAGCGGCAGACGCAAACAGAGCAAACGACGAGTTCTCGACGTAAATGGTAAATGGTAAAATGGACTGAACTTATATAGCGCTTTTCCAGTCATGCTGACCACCCAAAGCGCTGACATGACGTATTTTTCTTCTTTAGGTAACGTATCACAAGATCGTTTTAAGAGTAAGTTGATGGTATCAGATTGCCAGATACCGTCCAGATAGCGAGTCTGTGAATGCTGGCCAAACGATTTAGTCCGGCCCATGTGGCCAAATGCATTATCATTATTCAACGGCTGTATCTCCTCGCTGCATCGACCGATCTGCACTAGCTTTTTTGTGAGTCATGGGCAAGCGCTGCCCAACGCGTTCGTGCGTATCGCCCGGTGGACAGGCGGGGAAAATGCATGACAGCTTCTGCGTTGGCTGGCAGCCGGCGGTGAGCGAAGGCTCTTGACTGCAGGGCCGATTGACGCCGCTTGCGGCTTTAATTATTTAAGCAGAACAATGACCAGTGCAAAATTAAGTTGTATTTACCGGAGATGAAGTGTAGACTGCAAATTCTGTCGGGGTATGATGGCTTGATTGGGATTTGTCTGCCTGGGTCCTGTTTCATTGAAAATATCCATTTCTTTCTTCGTCCTTCGGTAAACAAAAGAAACGTACATCCGACGATTTGGAATGCCTCTGTGTGCAACCGGGAGCACAACAAGTCGTAGGCATTGTTTACATTTAGAAAATAAACTAACTAAAGGAAAGCTCTAATTTACCCGTTTTGTTATGGTGTTTGTTACAGTAAACTGGGCAAAAGTCTGGGCTATTTCTGCCCTGTGATAGACTGGGACCTGTCCAGGTTGTACCCTGCCTCTCTCCCAGAGAACAGTCCTGCCTTTGCCTACCGGCGTAACCCGGAAGTAGCGCTGACGTCACTTTACTGTGGTAAAGTGTTGATATTGAGGGGAGTGTTCATTTATTTTCATTGTGTCCCCTACGTTACTGTGTGCCACATATGCCACAACCACATGTTAAAACATCTGAAGGCATGAAATGTGAATATAAGAGTTTTTGAACTTTAATGTATCTAATGCTGATTATTAATTGAATCATTTGAATTTAAATATTTAAAACACTTTCACAGCAAAAATTATATGTGATTAATTTAGATTAATTAATTACAGAGTATCTAATTAATTAGATTATTTTTTTTAATTGATTGACAGCCTTAGTTTATTTTGCTTTCTTTTCTTTTTTGCTGAGATCAGCCTGCCTCTGAGGCTTAAATGCAGGCGGACTAGCCAGAAGAAGAGAAGCTAGCAAGCTGGACTGCTCTCCAGGCTAAAGGCTAACCCATACAGACCAGCTCTGCCAAGTGTCCTCCTGGCCAATGTTAGATCACTCACAAATCAAAATGGACAAGATCTGAATGAGAATCGCCCCATATAAGATGGACAGCTATGTAGCGGTCTTTCCAGAGAAGTGGCCGGACAACAACAAACCGCTGAGGTGAAGGTAGTGTTGTTTATGAGCTACCTCTTTGTTTAGAGCCAACAGGATTACAGCTGCAAGGTTGTGTCCTCAGTCTTGCTCTCTTCATCCTCTCCACCCATGCCTGCTCTCCTATCAACCCTACAAACATGGTTGTGAAGTTTGTAGACAACACTACTAATAATATCCAACAATGATGAGACCTACTACAGAGAGGAGGTCCACAATCTGACACAGTGGTGCTTGTGGAATAACCTTATCCTGAACACCAGTAAGACCAAGGAAGTCATAGAGGACTACAGGAGGCCCTGAAAGACTGAACATGCTCCTCTCTGCATACATGGGGAGTTGGTGGAGCATGTGGACAGCATAGCGTTCCTGGGCATTCACATTTCCTCATTCCTGGACTGCGAACACCTCCCACCTGGTCAAGAAAGACCAACAGCAGCTCTTCTGTCTCATGAAACTGAAACGTACTAGACTTTCTTTTCAATAGCTCACAAACTTTTATGGAGCTACAATCAAAAGCATCTTGTCTCTCAGTGCGACATGTTTTGATAATATTGCAGTTGTGCATATAATACAATGCATTCTGGCTGTGATGTACTAAAACCTGAAAAAAGGTTCAAGGGGTATGACTAGTTTTACAAGGCATCATTTTACTTAAAGTTATATGCTATCCATGTCATCTGCTATAAGATCATATTGCATTTTGTTTGATAGTTGTACTAACATCTTCAGAAAAAATTTAAAAATAATAAAATAATGTTTGTAAAAACTATTACAAATTCTATACTTTTTCATTGAAATGTGGAAAACTTATGAACTAAGAAATTATTCTTCAGAGTGCACACAAGATTTTGAGATTGAACTTTATTCATAATTGATGCAAACACAAAAATGAACACAGTCAGAACTCTGGACTACTTGTAACACATGATGATAAAATTAAAACTTAATTCACTCCTCTTTTTTCCCTTAGTTTTGACTGAAGACAGTTTGCATGCTGAAAAATCGGGCACAAATTCATTCATTATTGATACAGCTTGTATTTCAACACTTTCTCACTTGATTATCTGCTTTCTGGTATGGCAGCACTCATTTGCCTCCATACATTAATAATTCAAGCTTTACACTGGTTCTCAGACACAGATATATTCACACTTGAGGTGTTGTGTAACACTGATTCAACATTTCTTTTTCACATATAGTTTCCTTGGTAGGGTATGTTGGTAGGTTTTCTTTCAGTTTTTGGGAAATGCTTGGAAACAACTTGATATGTCAAAAGTATAATCTGTTGATGAAGTTGTCTTAACCAGTCTTCTACTAATATTGCCAAGTTGTAAGGAAGAAATGCACTGAGTATTCTATAGGGAATCTAATAATGTTGGTGATTTTTTATTTATTTTTTTTGCAGTGGAATATTTCTTATATTTTCAAACTTTTTAAAGTTTGTGAGGTCTGAGACAGTCTTAAAATCAAAATTCTGGGCTGAACATCAGAGATAAGACTTGTGCCCCTTTTCAACAGTGCAACAGAATGTGAGCAGAAATGTCAGTAAACTGGAGCTGCTGTCACATTTTTGTTCTTGTCATGTTTGTTGGTCTATTTAAAAAAAGACTTTTATATAGGTCTACACCTCAAACGATAAAGCATATTTTGGGAAACGTCAAGTGATATCAGATGTGCTTTGAAAAGTATTTTCACCCTTACACGTTTCTTCTGGTTTTGCTAATTTGTCAAATTGAATATGGATTTCAGACCTGATCCTGAGTGAAAACAATATTGCCTAAATATACTAAACATGTAAACCCATTGGCAAAAATGGCATCAAGAGGTTGTGTTTCATTGCAAGGCAGCTGGAGACAGTCATTATCAACCCTGAGAAAGTTCACAGTGGTCCCATGTGTTCTCCATTTGTAGATAATGGATTTCAGTGCGGTTTGGAGTCCCAAAGCCATGGGAATGACATAGTAACCCTAATACAGTGTGACAGATGTTATTTACCCCGTTTACACTACCCCTTTTTAGCCGTGCCGAAACCAGTCCGAGCTCGGTAACCGAGATAACTGTCGAGTGTAAATAAAACGCAAACTGAACTGAACCGAGCCAGACACAACCGGACCGCGCTAAAGGCAGCCCAGGTCCATGTGTGGGTCCGGCTCGGTTTTTTTCCTGCCCGGTTATCTGATAACAAAGGGGTGCATGTGCAGACAGCGTCATCTCCGTGCGGTCAGCTGACATTTCATCCATCCATAAAAATATTAGCTTCCCTACTGTGACACATGATTTCCAGTGATGATTCTGCTTAGCAGTGTGATGAACCTCAGTGTCTGTCATTGGTTCCTGTGTCTGTAAATCCTTATTAGACGTTCGTTTGTCTCATCCACTTTCCAAAAGCCGACTCTGTCAAGTAAATCCACCAAAAGTTGTTGTCTTCGCCTGACTCTCCACAAACAACGATGTATCACTAAGCTTAACTGCCTGAATGTTACGGGCACCGCTATTTTGATTTGCTTGGTCTCCCCTTCAATCCCAGAGAGCAGTAGTACTGCAGATCGTCACTAGGAGCTGAGGAAACCAAGGAACCGAGATAGCGTGATGTGTAAACGGTCATCAGAACCGAGCTCGGCATGGATCGGTTTAACAAGGGTAGTGTAAATCTTCACAAAGGTTTATGGTTTAAAAGCTTTACATTGTTTTGGAATGTTTATCTTGGTAGACTCCTAGAAACATCTGGCAAATGTATCAAGAAGCCAACTCCTTATTTGACACTGGAATGCAGATCTATTTTGTTTGTGAGGAGACAAACACAGAATAAGTATGTATGCAGCCCCCCGACATCAGTCTTTCATTAACACAGTGAGGGGCCTGGCTATTAATAGATGTGCCCCAGGGCTGCACCTCAGACCACGCATGCAGCCCGACCCAGGAAGGCAGACGTGTTCTACTACATGGAGGCCTTTGGATAGAATTGTAAGTGTGTGTCTCCCCTTGGAATTCCAATTGAAATTATATATATATATATATATATATATATATATTTCAAGTGTTTTGTCTCTGATGATTGTTTTCTTCCTTTGCTACCAAAGTTATGAACCGGTTGAGGCAGGCCTCAGTGAATGAGACAGGAAGATTGAGAGGCCGCCTCGTCACTTTACATAGGTCTAGCGTTGTTGAGATACATTTTCCCTTGAGAACTAAAATAATCTTTTGAAAACTACTTTTGTATATACTAAGGTTATTTTTGTCTGACATTCAAATTTGTTTGATAATCTAAAACCTTTTTGTATGACACAAACACAAAGACAAAACAATTGTAAGGGAACAAGGACTTTTTCACAGCACCGAGTAAAATATATGCATTGCTTGCGATGCCCGTTAACATAAATTGCAGATGCTCTGTACATTTTACAGTGTAGCATTGTGGAAGGACAATGGGTCAACAGTGGCATGGAGGTTAGGAAGGTTGTCTTGCAATTGGCGGGTTGCCGGTTTGATCCTTGCTCTGACTGTCTCTGTTGTTGTGTCCTTGGGCAAGACACTTCACCCGCATTGCCTGCTGGCAGTGGTCAGAGGGCCCGGTGGTGCCGTTGTATGTCAGTCTGCCCCAGGGCAGCTGTTGCTACTAACATAGCTCACCAATGTCAGTGTGTGAATGACTAAAACTGTAGTCTAAAGCGCTTTGGAGGTCATCAAGACTAGTTAAAGCGCTATACAAGTACAAGCCATTTACCAAGGACAGAGTAATTTGCTTTTCTTGGAACACCATGTCCCATTTCCCCCCCATCATCTGAAAGTCACAAACTAAAAGCCTCCAAAAGATTAAACACATATTAGAACTCAGAAAATAGGGGCCGATCTCCTTGCATGTTGAAAAGTTTTAACTACTTTTGTAGATATTTTTTTGAGAAATTTTGTACCTGTCAGCTCTATCAATTGACATTGGTGACAAAGAAAAAAAATCAGTGACAGTTGGGTTTAGCTGAAGATTACATGTATGAAGCAGTGTGAGACTAGTAGACAGTCATTGTGGGAGAATCAACCATGTGTACTTATATTTTCCTTCCCCAACAAAACATAAAAATGCACAATAAGTATTTCTATTTGTCAAATCAAAGCACAGTTTGACATTTTCTCTTTTTTTCTAAATAAAGCATTAACTTATATCATCCACACCTTGCTAAAATTTTCAAGACATGATGCAAGACAGGTCTTATCAGAAAAGACAGATGGGAATGTTGATAGATGACAGAAATGCTGATAAAGGATTTTGATTTTATCTCGGCTCACTTCATAGGGTGTGAAGCCTGACAGTTTGCATCTTCAAAGCAAAGAAAGGAGGCCAGAAGCACACCATGATGTGGCAGATGGAAAGACTGTGTTTTTAATAACCTCAGTTCCTTAACTGCCCAGCAATGATGCCAGGCAACGGGGTGTCAGTGAGCAACGCCACACAGTTGTGGCTGGTCGGTTGTCTAATCTGTAACGTGGCCAAGGTGATAACATCTTTTCTAGTCTTACAAAAATTACAATATGGCAGAATGAGCACGCGCCATCTGGAATTTGCTCTTTCTGCTCGCTTTGAAATGTTAATGTCTCCTGTTTTACATGAGGTCAGATTTAATTGTCAGCCAGCCAGACCAGATGTCCAGTAACAACTTTGCATTCCTTTGAGGTTTCTTAATTTAAACAGTGCAATATTCTTGAAGCTAATTCAGTCAAGTTAATATTCAGTTCCAGACATTTCAGCTTCATTTTGTTGATTATGCAATCTCCTGCTGCTGCATTTGAAAAAAACACAATGTCAAGTCAATGACATTTCTCTTGAGTGGTAAAGCTCAACTGACACCCGGGCAGTCGGGTTGATGTCTCACTAGCTTTGGCAAAGGTGCTCTAACTCTGTCTGTGACAGTTACAGGAAGAGCATCAGCTGACCACAGAGCACTAATGCAAGTGATCTTGGCTTTGAACATTGAAATTAACTATAATTTCTACAGACGTGCCTTCCTATTCAGCAATATGAATCACCGCTTTAGTTTATCATGCTCATGCTCTTGTAATGACTCACTGCTGTGTAGGTTCACTGTAACATCAACAATCTTTCACTCAACATTTACTGGAAGCTTCTGCTATCTTAGTTTTTGTTTTTTATGTTTTGTTTATTTATTTTATTTTATTTTGCTTGTTTGCTTTTATGGCCTAAAATCAAACAGCAATGAACAATTAAAGCAATCAGAGAAATGAAAATCTGAAACAATGAACATCATATTTCCTGTACCTTCTACTAAATATATTCCAGTTAAACAGAAGAAATAAAAATCTGTAGAGTGATGGAGGTGAGTACAAACTGACTATTATCAAATAATTCTACAATGTATGTATAGCAAGTTCTAAATATTTAAGTTGCGTTTAAATGTTTTGATAAAGATTAGTTTTACTTTTCATATAGCTATTTTGATAACAAAAATATAATACATTTTTCAGTTTTGATTTTATAGCTTTTTATGGTTACATTTCTGAAATACATACATGCTTTTTTTTCTCAAGATATATAAATATCACACAAAAAAGCTATTTCCACCAATGATGCTGCAATATTAATATCAATGTGATTAAAAAAAGAGTGTGATTCTTATTTTATTTAGAGAAACATTCAGAAACGACGTCTAAAGACACATTGATTAGGCATGTTTGGACAATGGGCTCAATAGAGGATAGGGATAACATTGCCTGGCCAACCAGACTGACTTACGTACACTATGTGTATTCAATCCACAGTTTTTCAGTCTGGGCAGGCTTAAGCTAGGTTTATACTAGCCGCATTGAACAGGGTGCGAGGATGCGGATGGCAAAAGTGATGTAATCATGCTGTCTCCACCCCTGAGCGCGGGCTTTGCAAGCTTCCGTGTGCACCAGGCTCATTCAAAATGGGGGGATGTAAAGTTGCCCTTGCCGAAAAGGTTTGTCTGTACTGACATTAAATGGCCCAGAAGTTTCAAGAGACACATTAAATGCTGTGTTTTTGCTGTTTATTTTGTGACTGAAAACAGCATACACAAAATACTGGCATACTTTCAGGGGCGAGTTTAATGACCAAGCATGTGGGTGCAAACAAGCATTTCAGTTTCTGTTTCCATCACCTGCAGCGTAAATAAAGTCTAAAACAACTACCCACAGTATGTAAAGCATTCAGCTTTTATTTAGTAAAACAAAGTTTTTTTAAAAAAATATTTTATTAAAAAAAGATCCATTTGGGCTTCACATCTTTCTGTGTAGCTGCCATAAACACACCTACTATTCTTCTATAATCCTATATTCTTCTTGAATACTGCCTTCTCAGGCATTTTGGAAGTGTGACGTCAACTGTTTCTTCTTTTTTTTCCCGCATTTCTGCTTGTTATGTTGAGTACTGCCCCATTGTTTCTTTTGTGCAAATATTGCAACAACGTCCTTGTCAAGCATAAGTATCTACAGTGCTTCTACAGGCACGAGTATAACTCAGCCTTTAGATTCTGTGGTCTAAAACTTAAAAAATCAATCACAGCACCGGAAGTTGTGATTGGTCAGTCTTAGCACCAGAATTACCCATAATGCAGCAGTGCTTTTCTGTAATCATAACAGTCAAGATGGCATCTGCAATGGAGCAATATTTTAATGATGCCCTTTATTATGGCCTTTATCTGGATATTTCTTTTAAAATTCAACAACTGGCTGGTCTATGAACTAAAACAGTGTGTTGCTTGGAGTTTGCATCTCTAGTTATCTCATTGGTTCTTACCTGTTTCCGCTGACTGTGTTAATCGTGCCTTTGAAATCAGGCTCTACTGATGGCTTTCCTGACTTATATGCTGTATACTTTACGGCTTAAGTCTGTCTGGCTAGCCAGACTTAACCTGACTCTAGCCAGATTGATATCGCTCCGCCTAGCTCCGTCTAGCTTCACTCACATCCGTCTGGGACATCTCCCATAGAGAGTGATTTCTCCAACCAATTTTATTGTCTAGCCAATCAGGACGCAGGGCTGGAGTTTCATAGACGTGACGTAGTGGAGAAGCGACCGTGACGTGAGACAGACAGCAATGGCGGCTCGCATCGAGGGAGCAAGCTTTAACATTGATGCTGCTATTTCTTCCGTGTTGTCCAATCGACCTAATATTGTTTAATTAAAAGAACATCAGAGAACGGCTCTGAAGGCTTTTGTTGGTGGAAACCATGTTTTCTCTTTTCTCCCGACCGGATTTGGCAAGTTTTGTTTTCCGGGGCGCGCCCGCAGCGGAGCGGTTAGCGCGAACAATATTAGGAGGCCTTTAGTCCTCGACACGGTCGGCCCGGGATCGACTCCGACCCGCGGCGCTTTGCCGCCTGTCTTCCCCCCTCTTCCACCCTCTTCCTGTCAGCTCACTGTCAATAAAACGCGTGCCACTAGAGCCGCAAACACATTTAAAAAAAATAAAATTTTGTTTTTTCCTGCGTCGCTCTCACAGCGTCACGGGTTAGCTTCGGTGTGAGTGGTTGAAATAACACGTCGATAAAGATGACAGACAAGTGGCTTATCCAATCATATGCAAGGATTTTTGATAAGGCCCAGCCTTCAAAAAAGGCAATTCCTATTGAGAGGTCCCAGATGGATGTGAGTGGAGCTAGGCAGAGCGAAATACATCTGGCTAAAGTCAGGTTAAGCCAGACTAGGAATAACACCCACTTACATCCAATGTGTCAAGCAGTTCATGCATAAGAGACTTTGCAACAACAATTAGATACTTTCTGGATCTGAAGGGATTTGGATCTGTCTCCAAAGACAAAGTTTCTTTTCCTAAAAAAAAAGTGTCAGAGATTCAGTATGTTTTCGATATATCCAATCATAACTACCCTTCTGTCATACAACAGCTGACCCTCTGTGCCTTTGTTGATAACTCACCAAGTTGCTAAGGTAACATCAATTACGCAGTCAGTAACAAAGTCAGTGACACAATGGGAAGGTCATCAAAACCATGTCTGACACACAGAAAAGGTTTATGTCTCGTCTAATATTTGTGAATGATAAACTTACCATTCAATGTTATTCTCCTCTCTCATCTCAGTATAAGAGCTCACTGGTTTTCACTCTTTTTTGCTGGTCCCACCTGTTACACTACCTGTGCTTCATTTCCTGCTCTTCCTGCTCTTCCTCAATAAGTTATACTATTTCCTTATTATAAAGACTTTTTTTAGCCACAGTCAGGCTCCTCACTTGGGTCCTTTAATAACCTCAAACATGACATTACCTCAACAAAGCCATGTGTTTTAAATGTGTTTATGCAACATTTTGATTTTCTTTTCAATGAAATTTACATAAACCAGTCCTCTCCCTCCCACACCACCCTCACAAAAACTTCACTCAGTGCCACGTTTCAAAGACATCATAATACCCCTTGTGAAACACATTTACAAGAATACTTTCATAATGAAATTACCAGTAAGGTTGGGAGAATACAAATTAACAATAGACAAATGACTGATCACATAATTTTAAAATTAAAATTAAATATATAACTGCACTATACCCACTGAGTTAAATATGCTTTAACAAGGAATGTTTTTGTGTAGACTTGAAACTATGTAAAGACCCTCCGTAAAGAGCTTTTGGAGTATTTCTTAGTTGATATGAACCATCCTGAATTTTGCAACCTACTTTTGATCTTTGTTTTTTTGAAAAGCTTTCACTTGTTTCTGATTTGTCATTAAGAACTATAACATAATCTAGATTATCATCATCTTTCAGAATATTTATTTAGCTTCCTTACCATGAGTAGTCAATAATTAATTGTTCTAGAAGCAGATGCAAAGCCTAGTTACAGTACACGACTGAAAGAGCAGTCGCAGTAAAATAAGTTTTTACTCTTCTAAATCAAAGACAAAACACATTTAGAACCACATTTTAAACTGATTATAGCATCTTATATTAGCAATTAGCAGAGCTAACATTACAAGAACAGCAATATTCTATATTTATGTAAATTCTTAAGAGAAAGTACACCCACAGTTAACAAAATGATCCCTAAAAATGCTGCTAACTTTTCCAGATCTTAAATGTTCCAGTGTCATTCATGTCAGGCATTTTTTGAAAGCTCAAAAACAGCAAAATGTGAAAGCTTGCTGTGTTTTGTACAGCCTTCTTATGTGTTATCTCCTGAAAGTGGTTCTCTCTCTCCCTCTCTTGCAGCCTGAATGAACCACATATTTTGAGATTTCTAGTAAACAAACTTCCTTTCCAATAGCTTCCTACATCTGTGTGCTTCCTCTGACTTAGTTTAAAAGCTATATGCTTTATATACTTATAATTGAAAACCTTTAATCTTTTTCCCTTGGTAACAGTACCCACAAAAGAATATTTCACATTCAGTTTAACTTATAAGTGGGTTCATTGGTTAAATTTCTTATTTTTGAGTTTTGAACTTACTGATTATAGTCATTAGCCAGTTTCGGTGTGTATTTTAAGGGCATTATCAGCTTATTGCTTCTGCAAATACAACCTTTTTCAGACTGTTTTTTATTATTTATGTTACAAGGACATATATGGTCATTTATTGTATACTTGTGTGTCTGAAATAAATAAATAATTTTTTATTTCTCATAGTTTTCAAAACACACACCAACAGTTAAAGCTAACTTTTATTTATTTTTTACTTGGCTAGCATAAACTGTACATTCTTGCATATACATTTATTTATTTTTTTTACATATTGGTAATAGGTTTCTAATTTTTGTCTCTGTTAATTTTGTTTCACACAAACATTACAGTCCAAATTGCTGGTCAAAAAGCACATTAGTTCCCTTTGATGCTTGGTTTCCTTTTTTCTTTCTATAATGAGTTAACACTATGTAAAACATAGTGTACCCCTGCAATTGTCCTCCGAAATAGCAGCAGACTGTTTATTAGCAGTGGGGAACCTCAGGCCTTAAGAAGCCGTATCTGTCAGGTCGTGTTGAGCAAAGGTTTGTTGCAATATTAATGAAGTACTTGGAGGCTAAGCCTAGGGATGACATTTGACAGAGAAGAGCACATCTCTTTCTGGGTTGGGGAACTTTACTTAAGACAAATACAAAGACTCAGATGTGTATGGGTTTTTAAGGTTATTCCAAATTGATATTCAGTCATAAGCTTTATTCATTACCTTCTTTTCCTGCAAATTTCAATGCCCTCTAACACTGCACTGCTTTGTAGTGCTTTGTCAAACAACACGCTCAAGGCTATTTTAGAACTCATTAGTTTAATTGGCAATAAACTGCAATTATTTTCACGACTACATACTGCATTTTTAAACTCCTACATACACTGTAGGACTGGCAAATGACAAGTAGCAGCAGAAGAAACAGCAGAGACCCCAGATCCTTCCCTCTTGTGTCCTCCTGTGCATTGCAATAATAATTACTGCTGAAGTGGTAGGTAAGTTATACCAGAAAGTTCAATTCACCAAAGGAGTAAATTTTTCATCCCGTTCTTTAATAATGATACATTTGTATGCTTGTCTGTGGCTTCCATGACTCAATAAAAAATAAATGAATTAATAATAGCCTCAATTGAAAGTATTTGGTCGACATTCACGCTGCAGCTTTTTCTCCCTTACACTGAAAACCTCCCTTTTCCCTGCTCGCATAAATTATTCATGCATTTAAGAATACAAGTGGGTGGTTGGAAACCTCACTGATTTGGGTTTATTTTGCACTTATTGATTACTTTTGGTATACTGAAAGCTTTTTATGAAGCTTGTGGAGTTATTAAAATTATAATTTGCACAAAATTGAAATAAAACATATACATTTTTAAGTTGTGATAGTTTCGGTTTGTAAATATTTAGCTTTCTGCACTGAAGAATTAAGGTAAAAAGAAGCAAAAAATTTAACTAAAAGTTTAAAGCTCAGACAGGTTACCACAAACTACCTAGAACGAGCTACAATAAACCTATACGCATATTTTCCTATGCTATCTGGAAAAATTGGAATAGCATGACATTTCATGTAAATGTTTTTCAGTTCTTGTTAAGTATGGAAAAAACATTTGGATTTCCTCTTAAATGATCCTTTCATTTGTATATTGTTGATCCATCCATCCATTATTTATTCAACCATGCTTCCACCCTGTAGTCTGTAGATTTTGTAGGTCTATGTAAGTCTGATCATTGTTGAAATACCTTCAATAAATACATAGCAAGTTGTGCATTTGCACTTTAAACATTGGTTAAAAAGAACTAAAAAATCTGCAAATGTATGCATTTCTATGTGTACACACCCAAGTTCTGTTGGAGGTTCTTTAATTAACCTCTGTGCACAAGTGTTTAATGCAAAGGTTTGAATTTGTTGTGCATTCATCTATGTGCAGAAATTTCTAGATAATTGTTTTCTATGTGTGTATGTGTGATTGTACCTCTCTGGCAATGAGACCTTGGACAGGAGAGTAATTGATTCAGAGAATCTTCAAATCAATTCTTGGACAGCTGGGGCCGAAGAGATTAGAAGTGAAGCACAGGCGGCCTGCAGTGCAGTCAGACAGGCCCCAGAGCCAACAGTAATCTCAGGATTATAGACCTGGGGGAGATGTACCTGTTTTCTCTCATTCCCTTCCCTCCTTGTCTCTGTGCATTGCCAGTCTATGTTCACTACTAACCACTCCTAAAAAATGCAATACCTCTGTACATCTTCTGTGCTTCTCAGCTGAAGCGTAATCAAACGCTTCTGCTGACACCATGGTGCATTATGTGGACATAAGGCAATAGGTGCAAGATGGAGTCTGAGTGATATATTCTGGCAAATGACTTGACCTTTTGAATCTCTTCCTTTTTTCAAATGAACCTAACTGCAAAAGCAGCATGCTTAGAATTAGGTACATATTACATGGCTGTGCAGCTCAAAGAAACCACTTAACCTAATGAAGTAAATAAGGCAATGTGTTCAAAGGTCATTTGTATAATTGTTTTGGTCGGACTAAATGCAGACGAATCGGGCTGACCTTTGTTCCATGCCTTAAATATATCTTAACTCTCCAGCCAATTAAATCAGAAGAGTAAATGTGTCAGCTTAATGACAGAAAATGTGGGCTTGGAGGATAGGGGAGAAAAGTGTTGAGAAAAAGGCAATACCATAAAAGGAGCAGTTGATACAATCTTATTTGCTTTTGCAGTTGGACTTTTTTCCCCTTGAACTTAGTCTGAAAAAGCTTAAAAATCACTCTAGTAAACATCTGAGTTGATGTGGCCCCATAAGTTCGTACTGGTATCACACTTTATGTTATTATTTGATTGTAAAAAAAACAATAGCAGTTAAATGTACTTTGCCATACTACATTTCAGCAAAGCCCTGCTGAAAATGTTAAATTGTGTCTTTTGGGATTTTATTGGTAAAGGGCAGGTATCATTATATTTTAAAGACTGGCATTTTTTTTTAAGAAAAAAAAGCATTGTGAGACTATAACAGGAAGGCCTTGCCATAAATGGATTGATGACATTGAATCTGTAATAGCTCTATTATACAGTCTGCCACTTTCTATAGCTAAACACATACAGAAAAAATAAAAATGTTAACCAAAACATGTGAAATGGATTTAAAATCAGTTATTGGTAAAAGGATTTATGATTGGCGAAGCGATTGGGCAAAGCTACACTTAGTGCCTACCAAATGTTGGCTTTAGCCAATCACGGGATCAAATCAAAATTTTAGAAGCAGCAGGCACAATAAGAAAACAAAACAAGTTTAGATGGTCAAGGCAAGATTATATTGATGTTATGTTCAATTCAATTGTATTTTTATAGCACCAATTCACAACACAATTTATCTCTGGGCACTTTACAACGGTAAATTCAATCAAATCATACAGATGGTCTAAAAGTTTCCTAGCTAAGGCAACCCAGCAGACTGCATTGAGTCTTGACAAGCAGCATTCACATTCCTTCTGAAAGAGCGTTCAGCCAAAGTGGACAGTCGTCTGCATTGCCAATGGCTTTGCAGTAATCCCACATACTGAGCATGTATGAAGCGACAGTGGAGATTGAAAACTCCCTTTTAAAAGGAAGGAAACCCTCCAGCAGAACCAGGCTCAGTATGAATGGTCATGTGCCTCAACCAAGTGGGGATTAGAGAAGACACAAAAAACACAGAAGCACACACCGATCCTGAAATTCTTTTTATGTTAGAGGGTATTGGCAGACGATCTACCTCCTTGGATGATGTCACAGCTAACAGAACACCAGACAAGGTGTACCTGCTATCATGCTTTTTCTGATGAACCTAAAATACAGCCACACACGGAGCTAAGCTTTAAGAGTTTTATTTTAGCATGGATGAGTTGTGGAGAGAGAGTGAACAAGAGTCTTGACTGAACAGGAGTAGAAGGATGTACTGTAGATGGCAGGAGCTGGAGGAGTGCAGGTGCTGGAGAGCTGGAGAGAGAGAGAGAGAGAGCTGCGGGTGCTGTGCAGTGGGGTCGGAAGTACGCTGGGAGCCAAGAAAAGCCAGCGACACGGCAGAGAGAGTTCTTGGAGTGCTGGCGTAGCAGCAGGACCAGCAGCACAGCAGAGAGTGAGTTCTTGGAGTGCGGGAATAGCAGCAGAACCAGTAGCTTAGCAGAGAGAGAGTTCTTGTAGTACAGGAGTAGCAGCAGGATCATCAGCACAGCAGGTGGAGTTCTTGAAGTGCTGGAGTAGCAGCTGAACCAGCAGCTTCAGCAGAGAGAGAGTTCTTGGAGTGCTGAGTAGCAGGACAACCAGCAGCACAGCAGAGTGAGTACTTGGAGCGCTTGGAGTTGAAGGTAAGCTGGCAGCTCAGCAGAGATAATTGTTGGAGCACAAGGGAGTGGTTCAGCTGGCAGCTCAGCAGTTGAAGTTGCCAGCAGATGGGCAGGGAGTCGTAGGAAACTTCTGACAGGCAGACATAGGAAACTCTGGCTAGTAGGCGTGGGAAGCACAAGCTAGCAGACGTGAGAAGAAAGAGGCAGGACGAGGTTTGTATGACGACAATCCAGCAGGAGAGAGAAGACTGAAGGGAGCTTAAGTAGGGAGGATGGCAGGTGAACTGATTAGGAACGGCAGGTGGAACTAACGAGGAGGTGGAGTGAGAGCTGGGTTGCATGAGAGGTGTAAAGATCTGGAAAGTTCATGGGGAGGCAGGCAGGCCAAAAACTGCACCATGACACATACCATGAAGAGGGACAAAAAACAGAGAACAAAAAGTTAAATGTTCATATTAGAACAAACAATGCAAAACTGGGGAATAGTAGGAGAACGAAACAGGGAGAAAAATAGATCCTGATGTCCTCCAGCTGCCTAAGCCTTTAGCAGCATAACTACATAGATCGCTCAGCAATACCTGAGATGTTAATCCCTTAATCCATACGCTTTGTTACAAAAATAAAGTTTTAAGCTTAGTCTTAAAAGTAGACAGGGTGTCTGGCCCACAGATCAAAACTGTGAGTTGGTTGCACAGTTGAGAAGCCTACTTTTAGAGACTCTAGGAAGTAGACCTATATATTTTTTTTGTGTGTTTCAACCGTAGGCTTAGCTCAATAGTATGAAAAATGTAGTGTATAGGTGTGAACACCTCTATTCATACCTGCATTCTCAGCAGACATGCATATCCCCAACCCCTAAACTGTGGTCTTTGAGCTATAAATCTATAATCTCTTCCTTTGTATGATTGACTGCTGCTGTACCTGGAAGACTGCTCCATGGGAATTCTTTGTATTGTAATGGCAATGAGAAATATTATCGTAACAAGTGCCCATGATACGCTCTTTGCAAAGTTCCTTTAAAAAAAAAGAGCAAATAAAAAGCAACAATAACATTGTGCATGATGCAAGTTGCAGACACAAAAATTATGCAAAGATTAAAAAAAATTAAACTGTTTGACATTTACCAGTTTTGTAAATGACAAGTGTTTAAGTTGTTTACTTATTTTTGTATTTATTTATGTGTGTGTGTGTGTGTGTGTGTGTGTGTGTGTGTGTGTTGTAATTTTTTGGATAGTTGAAAGATGTGTGTTAAATACACAGATCTAACACAAATATTGTAATACAGAGCTGTAAACTATTTTTACATGAACATGAAATACACTTATATGGGGTAAACACCGAAAGAGTACATGATTACAAATTTCTTGGTGTCATTATTGATGATAAAATAAACTGGAAACCTCAAATTAGATGTGTTCAAAGTAAAGTAAAAGTCTGTGTATCTTGAATAAAGCCAAACATGTCCTGGAGGAAACAGCTCTTCACATTCATTCCTGTTCCCCAGTCTTTCCTTGTTTGAGTTACTGTTCAGAAACATGGGCTAATAACTACATTGATAGACTACAATCTTTAATAATATTGCAAAAACACGATCTATAACAATAATCAGTAAGGGTGGTTACTGAACTATTCAAAAAATCTAAATTGTTAAAATTTGCTGACATAATGGAATTAAAACACCTATTGTTTTGTTCAAAGCAAAAAATAACCACAAGAAGGAGCTTCTGTATATCAATATGTGGGGGGAATCTATGGAACCGTTTAAATGTGTATAAAGCAATGTCCAAACTTAAAACTGTTTAAGATGCTATTTAGGAAGATGGTCATCACTGCATACTAATATGAGAACTAATTATGCAGTTATTACTGGTAATATTATTGTCAATGTTATACTCTTTGAAGTACATGTTATTTTATGCTGCTGCATATTAGGACACAAATAATTGGATGGCATGAAATTAGGAATTTTTTTTATTATTTGTAGCTATAGAAACTAGTTGTTATGAAAGGATGTTATAGCCAACAGTGTTAGTGATTGAATTATGTTGCTGCTGGAAAAGGGGTGGGCTTAATAATAAGTTTATACTTTTACCCACTCCTTTGAAGACATAATCTTATACTTTATAATTTGTTCTTCTTTTGCTTGTTTTTTTCTTGTCTTTATTTATACATTTATTTCCTTTTAATATACTGCGCTCAATAAACTCAAAGTCAAACCATTGAGGCACTCTATGCTTAACTTAATAAGTTACTTTGACTTGGGTTCCACTCAATTTTAGGAATCCCGTTTTGTCGATTTCCAAAGTTGGGATCATCCAGACATGCAACTGTCATGATTTAGGTTTTTGTTTAATTTGTCTTTGGACTTTTCTAATCAGCTCAGTCTCTCTCCAGCCACCACCCTACTCTAGATCATATTTACCTGTTGCCACTAATTACTCGACTCAGCTCACCTGTGCACCTGTCTACATATACCTGAGTCAGCCAACTCAACCCTGCCAGAACTTTTCTCTTCTCTTCCAGTGTAATATGCCCTTCCATTACTAGATTCTGTGTGCTCAGCCTCTTGCTCTGACCATTCTGGTGGTTCCCCCCGGTCCACATCACCTGTTCTGGTCTTTCACTACCTGCATCCTCTGGTCTCCTCCTCATCCCTGCCTGCCTGGACCTCCAGCCAAAATTCATCTGCCTAGTCTGGTTTTGTTTGCCTCCCTCACCTGCCGTTACTCATCATCTTCACAATAAACCTTTTAAATGTAACTCTGTGTCCGGCTGAATATCGGGTTCACCAGCAGTAATCATTACATCCAACATTTGTGCCAGAAGAAACAGCACCACCTGCTAGCCCTGCAGCAACCCTGAGCTAAATCAGATCAATGATTTACAAAACTCAACGATCAGCTCAAGAAGAGATGGCTGTCAGAACCATACATTCGTAGAGACCAAGGCAGGTTTTGTAAAAGCTGAAACAGTAACAGGTCGGACTTCAGGTTAGGCCTTCTCCCTGTTTTTTAGTGTCTGGGGCTGGTGAAGTTGGCTAATCACAAATTTAATCTGAATAATTTCTTAGATCCCTCTTTTGAATTAGATAGAAGAATTCTGAAAGCCAAAAGAAAGTTTTTTCCTCTGATTTCTGAGAAAAAGCAAAGCTCCTGGTATTGTGTAGGTAGGTTACAGATGGTATTTAGATTTAGTCTTTCAGTCGTTTATATTTGTTTTAAACTGATTATTTTATCTAGTTATGTAAGAGGGAATACATCTTTTTAGAATAGTAATATATTTAATTCCTAATTTAATTAGTGATAAGATGTTGGTTTTTACATTTCAATTGAATTGTTATATTTTATATTAGTTTTAAATAACCTCTAAATACTTAGACATATAAACAACCTCCTTATGATTGGTTTTAGTGTAGTCACATACTGTATCTATGTGTACATTGGTTACCCTGCAGACTGATTTTGAGAAGTTATGTGACTGAATGATTTATATAATCTAACAATTTATTATAATAATTTAATAATAAACTTTCTGTCAGAACCAGTTACACTGTACTAAAGGGAGATAAAATTATGAAATGTAACAGCACAAGGCGGATGTCACTTGTGTGGCCACTTGGATGAGGATGGAGCCTTTCCACTATGTTTCACCAAGAACCTGCAAGCTCTCAAGATGATTACTGGGTGATTAGCTGTACAGTAATCAGAAGATGATTCTTGATGTGGAAGTGATTGTTTCTCTGAGGTTTGTGACCTCTGCAGATGCATCTTTCATGGTAAGACGAGGCTGGGCAGATGAGAACACCTCTGACCACTCATGCAGGAACATGATAAATTCATTGTACAATAAAGAACTGTCAGAATGAATCTTGCAGCTTGTTCCACAGTCTGATATTGGAATCGGTGGTGGATGATAAATCTTGGATGAATTTTATGGTCTTAATTTACAAGTGGGATATTTTTGGAAATAATCACTGCTGCACTTTAAAAAAAAAATACGGATCTTTAATAAGTCTGGTACCACGTCACCATAATGAGGGGGGGGGGGGGGGGGGGGGGTTACCGTTACCTCAATGTTCTGATTGCTGGTCTGGCTGTTTTTGATGTTAGAGTTTCCTATAAAATATTATTTTGTTTAGCAAGTTTGGAACCTTTACTTGGATATGAAGACAAAGGAAAAACAAGTGAGTGTAATTAGCTGTTTCTTACTATAATTATTTTTTTTGGGTAAATGCTTCCAGTATGTAAATTTAGTATAAATGTATTTTTTACATGTTTGTTGAATTGCTCACAATGTTATGACAGTAAAATATGAGACGAATAATCTGTGAAAAACAGATTCTCTTGCTCCTCCCAGTGGTCCTACTGCCATTTGCAGAAATAAACTGGTACTAGTCAGAAGAAAAAAAAAAAAACAGTCTGAGCCAGGCAAATGTTTGGCTCTGATTAGTTGTTACCAGTCAGGTATGCAATCCTGTATAGGTGTGGTATTGTTCCTACAGTTCTCAAGCAGGGTGCGACAGTTCCAATTGATTCCCATCTACACCAATCAGTAGAAGTGAGTAGAGACGGACGGATGGGGTCAGAGCATTTGCTTAACCAGAGAGGTACCTGACCATATTCTAGCTCCAAGTCTCTCCCTGAGTCCTTATTTCCCCTCAACTAATTCCACTTTGCTCTCTCAGATTAATCCTCATCCCAGTCTGCTATACCTAGAACTCCCCTGAGAACTCTGTCCTCTCCACTGGCAGTGCTGAGTCCCAAGAGCCCTTATGACACTCCAGTTGACCGAAGCTCTTTCTTCAACCACCATCTGGCCCATCCACCTTCAACCATGGAAGAACCGTCGAGCCACAAGACACAGCTCAACTCAGACAACCAGCAGTAACCACTACCTGTCTCATTCCCTCCGGTTCATCATCCAGTCCATAAATCAACCTCTGCTGCACTATCTTGCCAACCTGCTTGATTGCCGTTGGTGCTCACATCTATGCTTTCACTTACCCACAGTCAGTGACCAGAGCCTTCACAGTCGGCCAACCCCAGATCCACTTCCACATTTCCCCATCAACCCAAACTTCAATAAACCAGATACAATAAACTGCTGTCTCTGTGTTTGTTGTGTCTGGGTCAATAGGGCCTTTTCCATTGGACAACAAAAGCCCATCTAGTCTTTCCATTTGGGAAAAGTGAAAGTCAAAGACCGGAACGTCCTGGTCTTAGAGTAGGTCTTGGGCAGGACATTTACGTAGTATGCTGGGGCATACTACGTAAAGTATGCTGGAGCACCCGGAGAGAACCCACACATGCACAGGGAGAACATACAAACTCCATGCAGAAAGACCCAGGGTTGGACTCAAACCCAGAACCTTCTTGCTGCAAGGCAACAGCGCTATCCCATTGTGCCAGCCCTCTACGTAGATTATCTTTCTATGTAATTCATATTATCCAATTAGAGCACACCATCTAGCAAACAGCCTTCTCCCTCTCCCCTCACCCCCCAGCTGATACTTCAGAAAGCTAATTTAATGGTGTGAGTCCCGCTAGTATGTCTGACTGCTTCACTCAAGCAAATGGTGGCTACTAAAAAGGAGAGCTGTTAGGTTTGTGGGTGCTCAAAAACGGATGTAAGTTTCCACTTACTCCCGAAGGATGGGGGCATGAGAGTGGCTGAAGTTCATTTATGGGGAAGTACCACACAACTATATCCCCAATTTGAACCACAGTGACGTTAGTTTTAGGTTGGATATTGTATGTTCAGGCTCTGCTGTTTCGGCGATGTCTGCCTCCCGTTTGAGCAGATACAGGAGTACCCATGAATATCCAACATCAAACCTGAAACGAACTTAACACGGTCCATTACGAGACTGTATTATGAACTTTACTGAAGGCTGTTTATGAACACAGGTGGATTCAATTCGGGATTTTCAAACAAACTGATTTTGAAAATAACTTCTGTACTACCACTGAAGGGACCACAATGCTGTCATTATCCATCCGTTTATTTAATTTCTAAATGCTGTCTAAACAGCAGATAAATGTACAAGCACTGCTGCTGGGGACCGCCATTTTAATGTTTTTGGTTAGCTTGGCCTCGCCTGTCTGACATTCTACAACACAAATACTTCCAATAGCCATAATGGTAATGGGTTGTACTTGTATAGTACTTTATCAAGTCTGACAACCCCAAAGTGCTTTACACTACAGACAATCATTCACCCATTCACACACACTGATTCACACCGTGATGGTGATGACCTATGGAGGTGAGAGCAGGACCAAAACTCTGACCAATCCCTCCCATTCAAACCAAATAAAAGGAACTGGTCAGAGTTTTACACCTGAAGCTCTCACAGATATTACATTTTTGAACCTCTTTTTTTTCTGAGTACATAATGTATTTACTACTGTCAGGATGCAACAGAAAACTGTTTCTGAAGAAAGATTACCAACTATAGCTTTTGGCGGTAACAAGGTAAAATTCTAAGAAAAATTGTAGAATTCGGTAACTTCTAAGATATTTTCCTAAAATGACATCACTAAGAGCTACTTTTTGGCTTATGGGCTACACGGGATGGAGGGTGCGCCAAAACCCATCATTTTCAATGCCATGCACGGCACAAAAGCGCCACGCCGAGCACAGTGCAAGTGCCGTGCACCGTTTTGTGAGCTCTGTGCACGCCACAGTCAAAGCTGAACTATGCTGAACTTTGACTGTGGCACGCAGTGATATATATACACGTGGCCAACTGGGGGGAACTGGGCAATCCGACAATCAGCCGGATAGACCAGGAAGCAAAATGACGGAGAATTCCCTACAAGTTTGAGGTTTGAGGAAATCTGTTGTAGTTAGACATTTCTATAACATTTGATGTGACTTGGCTTTGAAAGCATCACCGCCATGAAACAATGTGAGAACGGTCAGGCTAAGGCTTTTGCACACAAATAAGGCATTTTGATTTCAGCTTACTGTACTCTTAATGGACAGATTTTCAATGCAACTGTATAAGAAGTCAATACTATATATATATATATATATATATATATATATAAAAGCAGACAAAGTTGAATTGGTGCAAAAAGACAAGCTATAGATCCGGCAGAAGAATTGCCATTTAAACCAAAATAATCCCTCTTCCTCCTAAGAGCCCAGCCTTCTCATTCCAGTTGATATGACTGCTCACTGTTATCCTGCTAAAAAAATTTAATTGGATGTAAAACAAATATCCTGTCTACTGAAGTGTGAAATAACTTATTAAAAAAAATGTTACGTTGCTTTCTGAAGAATGTTAAACTCCAGAATACTATACCTACAAAATAACTTTTTTGTCAGTATTGTGGCAGATTCTGGTGTATGGTAAGTGTAGAACTGCAAAGAAGTCTTGTAACAAGACTGACATAATGGCATGGTAACGTTAAAGCAGTGGGGGCTCTGGCATGATAACTTAAATGGAGCACAAAAACTCAACACCTCTTAGCAATTTTCTGTGATTAATACAGCCTGACTTCGACAAAGTTTAAATTAAACAGATACATTAGCATAAACCACCACATTAGAAATGCCATTTCATATAAGCTAAATGTAATAGAATTTTTATACATAAAATTACAACTAAAGGCTAACTAATAATGTTCATTTATTGAACAGAACAGATTCACACCAATCCTTCAATGAGCTAGCAAAGACAACCATCACCAGATGTTCACACACTATCAAGTATTTTGACTGGACGATCTGAGCTTGGGGCCAGAGGATTTGTGCCCCACGGTTGTCTACTGAGAGCGTGTTGGGCATGCGCACTTCAGATGTTCATTATTTAAACAAACGTTGGTGGGCCCAGTATCAAGGCACCTCAAGAGGATTTAGCCTACTGATGGGGGATTGGCAGGGCTTGGCCCCACTGGCCAAATGCAGAGACGCCACAGGTTAAATGATACATTCAAATATGAAATGTCAACACTAACATTCTGACAACAGAGATGATGAGCATTAGATAAATAAAGGGATTTAGATAATTGTAACAATTATACTTCTATGTGATTTTATTTAAGATAAAAGTCAGGTATGCAGTTCTGTGCAGTGGAGGTGTGGCGCTGCTCTCACCTTTCTCCAGCAGGGTGAGTCAAGTGGATGCCAGCCCACCTGATGCACCAATTAGGAGGAGCATTCAAGGCAGCTGGACACAGACAGAGGGAGTCAGAGCATTGGCTCAACCAGAGTGGTACCTCACCAGTTTGTTCCTCTTGACTAATCCCTTGATCTTTTTTTCAGGTGTTACCTCCTTCCACTCTGGCAAGTCCCTAGAAATCCTCAGAGAAACTTCAGCCCTTCCACTGACAGTGCTGAATCTCAAGAGCCCTGCTGGCACTCCGGTCAACCTCAGCTCCTTCGACCTCGCTGGCGTCCTGGACTTCAGTCACCATCAAGGCTGTCCACCCTCCACCGTGGAAGACCCATCGAGCCATACTTCCACCCAGACAACTTGCAGCAGCTCCTACTTGCCACTTTCCCTCCAGCTCATCATCTATTACTCATCCTGTATTAAGCTTCTACTATACAATCTCGCCAATCTGCCTGTTATTGGTGCTCACTCCTACACTGTCACTTCCTCACAGTCCCCGACCAGAGCCTTCCCAGTTGTCCAGCCGCTGATCCACTTCCACTTTTCCCCATCAGCTCAAACTTCCATAAATTATTTACTGCTGTCTCTGTGTCTGCTGCTTCTGGGTCAGTGATGGAAAGTGTAAGCATGACAAAAAGCAAAAAAAAAAAAAAAAAAGCACAACAAAAAAAACATCCCAATTCAAACAAGCTGAAAATACTGAAGTAACTACATCAGGCTAGTAGGTGGTAAAAACATGCATTTTATGAAAATAATAATGAATAAGCTGATCTCTTTTATTATTATTCAGAAATATCAGCACCCGTTTAATATTGTTGACTCCCAACTACAGGGACAAATCTCAAGCTTCTTTAGCACACATCTGAAATGTAATGGCAAAATTAATTTGCTCATCACACCAATGTGAGCAGGTACAAAGTAAGTTGCAGTTTAATTTTCTTGTCCTAAAAGCAAATGTTTTGAATTTTGAAAGTGGTGTTCAAGATAGTGGTGGTGTTATCAACGTTTCGTGTCTTACTTGTAACAGTCATCTAATTCTAATGGCTCATGAGAGCAGAGTCAAAGTGGATTTCACCTGCCACTCTCACTCTGCAAAGGAAGAGGTGAGGAGAGACACACACTCACCAGCCTGCACAGTTTTAAATTCAAAATATGTATTTCCATATGACGGACCATTTCATTCAGAAATAACGTATTTATCGAGCTGTGGCTTTAAGATGGCAAAAATAAGCGTGGAAACTTTACTAAGTCACAAACCGACTGTCGTCTACTCAACAGAACCCTGCCAAAAATCTCTTTAATGCAGTGTAGTCAAACTCAAGTCCATGGGATGGGGCAACAGGAACACATCTAAACGTTGCTTGGCACCTGCCCCTGAGACGTTTGACAGCTCAGCTTTAAGAGATGAGAGGTTCAGAAGAAGATAAAAGTTTACTTTGAAAAATCTTTGTGTCTGTGAGCTGTGTTTGGTATAGTATCATTGTGGACTTATTGTAATGATTTTGTGTGCTTTCCATGTGATTTTCTCGATACCATATATATAATTTGGTATACATTCAAAGTGAAAAAATTGGTTTGGAATTTTTCCAGGAGTCATTGACACAACTACTCTACATTCAATTAAAACCAAAAGATTAGTTTGACGCAGCAGAGAGAGCCCCTAGGGCCTTCTTAAGCATCAACACATCCTGATGTATTCCCTGTTGCATTGTATATTTTTATACTGATACTGTGAAAGACAAAATGTTCAGCATCAGATGTTACTCATGTGTATACTTAAGGGAAAAAAAGATAAATATATATATATTTTTTTTCCTTTATTTGAAAGTATTTGAAAGTATTTGGCTTTACTTGGAACATAAAAAGGTTATAATTAACATTTCCTTTACAACACACAAATTCCTTGCTGGCAATCCCCACAAGTCCATTTTATTGCTTGTCATTAACAACTTATAGCTGGTAAATCCAACTCCTTTCACCTTTCAATGTGCATTCCACAGGTAATTGGCGTATCACCTCCTCTGCAGCCTTCCCATGAGGAAAACCAAACAGTACACAGAAAACGGCCTCAGTTGTTCTTGAAAATACGAAGCTTCAACACATGACATCACTTAGCAGTAAAAGGAAGTGTCTTCGACTGGTCTGCCATCATTGAAAGAGTAAACACAGTGCCTTATCAGACCTTTGGAAGTTCCTAGCAGTGAAACTTAGTGTTTACTTTTAAGGTGCAGACTGAGACAAATTATTATTTCTCAAAATTCTGGCCACAGTGGAGATTTAAAGGTGTACTAAGTAACATGTTACCTTAATATATACTCTTCTAGGTCCCCGCGATGGTAATCCAAGTGGTTATGAGATGGGTAAATGCCTCCAGACATCATGCTTTTTCCTTAAAATGTAATGGTTTCATTATGGCCAAATATTCAACTTTACTTTAATGAGGCCACAGGACAGATCTCCAAAAAATTGAGTCTTTGTTCCATTGGGCGAGAGGCGGGGTAAACCCTGGACAGGTCGCCAGTCTATTGCAGTGCTTTTACCTCTGATTTACATATTTAATAAAGGTCTTTTTTAAATTTTTTCACTTTCTTTATTTGCTTTTTCTCTGTGGTTGCCATTGTTAACCATGAAATAACACTGATCTGTTGGCTGATTTAAATACACATTTACTTTCATGAGTTGCTTTGCATTGACTTGTTATGGTTGACTATGGACATGTATACGGATAGAGGGCAGAAACATGTATGCAACATTCAGGTACAGCTGTGATCTATAAAGGAAAAGTGTGTGTTGGTGTGCATATACATGGTTTCATAAATCAGATATTTTTTTGGAGTACACCATTTTCACATTTTCTGTGTACGCTTTCAGTATGGAATCTACGCATCTACGCCCTGGTCTATTTGAAAAATTCAAGCCTCAGGTTTTTCTATATACTGTATATATATATATATATATATATATATATATATATATATATATATATATATATATATATATAAACTGAATCTCTGCTTTTGAAATGCATCTAAACTGGTCAACTTTAGGAAATATAGAAAACTGTTTACTTGGACAGACCTTCAGGCCTGCCACATGCATCCATATAGGAAATCTGTCTACTTTAAAGGACCAATAAATAAGGAATTTACTTACTGCTAGTGGAAAGTAGCAACTATAGCGCATGGACATTGCTGTTATGTGAGCACTTCATAATGATTGGCATGTGGGACAACCAATAGATAAGGTGATATCCCCCCCTCCTCCCCCCCGGAACTTGAGGGAGAGCGGAGTGTGTGGGAAGGACCAATCCTCTGACCAATCCCTGTCATTCGGACCGACTGGCAGGTCGATCCGACCTGCCAGCTCTTTCAGAGATCTAATTATTTTTGTTCCTTTTTCTGAATACGCAATTTCATCCAATTTTAGATTCAAGGCATAATTTAGCAATTATGCCTTAAATCTTAATAAATCTCCATGTTGATATAAAACCTAATTCAATTAAATTCAATTTTATTTATATAGCGCCAAATCATGAAACATGTCATCTCAAGGCACTTTATAAAATCAAGTTCAATCATATTATACAGATTGGGTCAGATTATACAGATTGGTCAAAAATGTCCTATATAAGGAAACCAGTTGATTGCATCAAAGTCCCGACAAGCAGCAGTCACTCCTGGGGAAGCGTAGAGCCACAGCGAGAGTCGTCTGCATTGTACATGGCTTTGCTGCAATCCCTCATACTGAGCAAGCATGAAGCGACAGTGGGAAGAAAAACTTCCCATTAACGGGAAGGAAAACCTCCGGCAGAACCGGGCTCAGTATGAACGGTCATCTGCCTCGACCGACTGGGGTTACAGAAGACAGAGCAGAGACACAACAAGAGAGACAAAAAAGCACAGAAGCACACACTGATCTAGTAATCTGTTCTACATTAGATGGTAGTAGCGGGTGAGCCGTCTTCTCTGGATGATGTCACAGTTAACAGAACGCCAGACCAGGTGTACCTACTATGAAGAAAAAGAGAGAGAGCAAAAAGTTAAAAGCTGAAATGACGACAGTCATTTCAATGTAATACAATGCAAAACTGGAGAACAGTAGACTGAAGAACAGTAGAAATCAGTAGAGTGAGAAAATTAGACCCTGATGTCCTCCAGTAGCCTATGCCTATCACAGCACAACTATAGAGATAGCTCAGGGTAACATGAGCCACTCTAACTATAAGCTTTGTCAAAAAGGAAAGTTTTAAGATTAGTCTTAAAAATAGATACAATTGTGTTATATGTTTTGCTTTTGATTCAAAAATAGCTGCTTATTTCTAATGGTTACTCATCTTCCTGCCATCCATGAAATACATTCAATAGCATACTGTCGCTTTAAAAAAAACTGGAAAAGTGATACTGTGATTCACCGTATAAAGTGAGAGTGATTCCTGTAGTTCAATATATGCAAATATCCAACTGGCAAGGTTCACGTGTAGTGATTATCCATGTACAAGATTCTTTGATTAAACCAACAGAGAGCAGTGTACATTGATTAAAAGTGCACATTTTCAAATGACCCTTACCTCTAATTACAAATATATTTTTTTAACCCACTCAATGATCACTAGGTGTGTCAGTATTTTTTAATGCAGTAACACACTGTGCAGTGCCCAGGTAGGCGTCATGAATAAGAACTAGTACTCAATCATCACAATGCTTCTTATCTAGCCACATATTTTGGCATCTCAAAAAATGTTCAAAAATGTTGTAAATTAATTTATGTGTGTCCAATCAAGAATCTATGTAGTACATAGTATGAAAGATCTATCTTTGGCATCTATGGAGCATGTGTATTGTTTATTATGTAGCCATGTTTTGCATAGAGGGTGTGCATTAAAGGCAAGGTGTAAAAAGTAGTGGGGACAGTGTGACTTTCTATTGGAACTATTTTGTTTCCATACGTAAAGATCACCAGACGATCTGGGAGGGACAGTTCAATAGTTTATATACTCTTTATGACTGCTCCCAAGCAACCAATTATAATCTTACTTAAACCTAAAATGGATCATACTGTAATCAGTTGGTGCCAAACCAGACGTTTTACTCGCCTGGGTGAGTGAATCTTCATTGATCAAGCTGTAGCATCTTTTTAGTGTGAGAACATGTGATGTTATTATGAAGCACTCAAATGTCACAGCAGTAAATTCCTTAACAGGTGCACTTTCTTGTGTGCATTCAATGGATTTTAAAAAAAAATATTCCCAAAGTAATTGTACCAACTTTGCTTGGAAATCAAATTGTTTGATTGCTAACTTTTAATATATGCAGAAAATTAATAATTTACTTAAATTAGCATATCTTTGAACTTGTGGACCATGACAGATGAAACAGCGAAACACAGATGGGTGTGTCGACCAGACACACCCATGTTAGGACATGGGTGTGTCTGCAATGCGAAAGCACTGCAGGGAACTATGCTGACATTGTTTCTGATCACCCAGGGAAAAGTTGGTGGAGGACTTTTGCAGGCAAATACCACCCCATTGATACCACTTCTGCGGAACCTCCAACCTACTTGTCCACCCTCCAGTACTCAACCCTCTACTTTTTATTGGAATGCTGCTCTCCACATGGCACTAGACCCCCGGGCTCTGCTCATTCCCCCTGGCTCCAAGTCATTGACTTATCGTTATTTTACTCTCAAGAATGACCATTTCTTCTATCCACTCATCTCTTCTTTCCCTTATAGGGATCTACCATTCTGTGTTAAGGATGCCCCTTGGCCCACTTCTCTACATTTCTCCTGTATTTGTCTCCTGGGAGATCTTTTGCAGGTGGGTCAAGAGCTGCCACAAACCATAACAAAAATCTATTTTCTGATGCTTATATATGGATAAGGATATGTTTTAGCTCTTATAATGCTGACCAAAGCTGTTGGTTGGAGACCAGTCATACTTAAATGACTTCTTTACCTCAACTGTAAAAACAGGGACCTGCCCAACGTGAAGCTATAAGAACATGGCATGGTACTGGCTCCTACAGGTTTCACATAAAAGTACTGTGTTCCTACTGGGATGGGCAGTTCACTTGTGCATCTTTTTCTGAAAAAAAAAAAAAAAAACAATAATCAGAAAGTGGCTGTAAAATACAAAAATGATTCACAATGCTTGAGGACTATACTGCTGTGTGTCCATTTATTCACATTGCGAGCAATCCATTTGTGATTTCCTGGCTTTTTAAAAGAAAAAGAAAAGACTGCCTACGCCCATGACTAGGTGACCATAGGGGCTACAATGTGCTCATGCTTTTAGCAACTATAAACTACGTTTTCCTCCTTTTTCTGTTTTACTCCTTGTTAAATGTACACAGAACTACTGTATTTGGCACAACAATGCTGTTTAAATCATGACATTAGTAGAAATATTTTCATGATTAAAGGAAACGGTTTACAACATGAGCGAGACAAAGACAGTAATTATTAAAGACTCTAGTCGTCAATGCTGGAGAGAAAGTTCACTTTGTAACATAATTAAAAGTTGTTCAGGAGCAAGCATTGCCGCTGGGTGCAATTACTCAGAAATGCCAATGCGATAACATGAAAGTGAGTGGATCTTTGCATTGTACTAAAATTCAAATAAATGTGAAGCTGGTTTAGACACACTTTCTTTTGCACATTGAGTCTAAGGATAAGTGTGTCAGATTAATACTTAGATTTACAGGATAAACACACACACACACACACACACACACACACACACACACACACACACACAGGAACCTATTCAATGTACATGCAAAGACTGCCTTTAATTGATGCACTTCAACAACTAATGCAGCAATCTTTATGATTTCTTTCAATAGAGAAAGGCAAAAACAAATAACCCGTGTTTCACTTTTCCAAAATATTTGACAAGTGTGCAGTCATCATGCTGGGAGAGAAATGGTAATGCTTAATCAGTGAGCAGTTGGATACCCCCGTATACACCTGCAGTTTCTTCCCTTCCCCAATACTTGCTTTATGATGGTGCCTGCAGATTTACTAATGCGCCATTATTTTTGGCAGATACAAATGAAACCAAGGTGAAACTGCCTTTTTTACAATTTATAATGGAGTTTTGAAATTGCTAAGCTTGTCAGGGTTGCATGATGCATACAATTATTTTCTCATTGTTTGCACTATACAGGGTCATTGAGGTTAATTGAGTCTTACTTCAGTGTTCTGACAGGAAACCACACAAGCAGTTTTTACAGTATATTCGTTTTAATTATTGTGAAAGAAGTAAAAAGCCAGGCCTGCTGTGCGTAATGATGGGCAAACGTTGTGTAAACAACAACAAAGGCCGGCCTTATTCAGCTGCCTGCGCAGTTTCTGCAGCCGTGAAGTTAAATTGTTCTGTGGCTGTTGCACTATTACCTTAACTGAAAATGGGATTCTTTCCATTTATAGAAACCTAAGTGAAGCCATAAAGTGGAGAATGTTACAGTTTTACCCTATTGTTCTGTACTTTTAGATTGCAGTCATCCAAAATGAAAATGCAGTTTCATACTTGAACATGTAATAGCAATGTTGGTCTACCTTGTTAAAGAATGTAAAATGGCAGTGGTTTTCCTTTCTTGTTTTTCTGCTCGCAATCATGTCAAGTTCAAAAATAGACTGCGTAGTCCAACTCAGTTCTGGTTTTGTGTGATTTGCAAACAGTTATTTAATGGATTTGCCATCCTTGTGAGACAAGAGAAAAAAAATCATTTGGCATAAGTGCAGAGGCTGAAAACTGCGCTGTTTACAAAACACCCTGCAGTAGATGGACCTATTTTGTACCCAAAATAATGAGGTACAAAATGTTCATTTAGCCTCCAAATGGCTTGATGAGCTCAGCAGATAGAAAATAGCATTAAAATGACAAAGCTTTTCTACAAATAAGAAGTCTCACTTAAACATAAACTCTAGGTTTTTGTCTCTCTGGTGCGGTTTTGGTTAAAACAAGTATGTACTTTATTCATGAAGTTATTCACAGAAGGTAGAGAAGTCAGAAATTTTACACAAGTAAGAGTAGCAATACTTGAGTAACAATATAACTCAAGTAAAAGTAAAAAGTATAGTGCAGTAAAACTACTCCTATAAGTATGTTTTGTTCAAAACGTTACTCAACTAAACATAACTTAGTAAAAGACTGATTGTTACGTAATCAAAAGAAATGTGACATGTTTGATCCTCCATGTTTATAGTAGAATTATTCAAAACAGGAACAGTTACATATTTCTATTTTCCTGGCTGTTTTATCTTACTTAATATTTTTAATTGAAAGTTTTAGAAGTTTTATGCTAACACTAAAGTATTGAGAATCAATTTAGAGATTAGACACTGATTTTCAAATCCTCCCCCAAAAAAAACAAAAAAAGGGAAAGAGAAAAAAGAGAGAGATGGAAAACATCACATTGAAGGAGTAAAGATGCCAGTGAAAGAAGGAAAACAAGTGATGAAGTCTTGATAAGAGGGAAGAGACAGATCAGATGATAGAAAGGTACAGTAAATACTACAGCATGATCTTTTTTTCTGCAAGTGACTGAAAACAGTTCATGTTTACCTTTTTTGGGTGAAGATGTACAACAGAGACCAAGTTCTGGAGAAACACAGCGTATGGACAAGTGAAAGGTACAGAACCACACTGGATGACATTTGTGTAAAAATATCCTGAGTGAAAGAATGACCAAAAATTATTTTTAAAAATATTTATTGAGTACTTTCTTTAGTCATTAATTACAAATTTAATAGTTTTTCTGGCAGCCGAAGGTGGAAGGAGTGAACAGATGATGGAGTGAAAAGAGTGCAGCAGACACAGAGGTCCAACCAGGTGCAACCTGGCACATAACTAACTTTTGTAGTTGCCAGGGAAAGAAAATAAATGAATATTTGTTATCTACTGACTAATTTTATCATTGTTAAGATAATCCCTTGATATTAGTGCTGATTTTAGAAATCGTGTTTGCATTGTCAAGATTAATTTTAAAAATAAATAGATTTTAAATTACTTATTGCAGTAAGGTGCCAAAATGCCCATAAGCTTAAATAAAAAGCCTTTTTTCCTGGTTGGGTTCCCCCAGATTCCCCTACCTAGGTGTGGGCTCACCCCACAATGTTCCCAGGCCCAGGAAACACCCCGGGCGTCAACTTTACTTTGTGTGCCTCTATTCCAGCGACGTGATTGGTACAGTGGAGACCAACTCTTATTATCATTGGCTATTCATCTAAATATATATTGAATGTCTATATTGACTCTTTCCCATATGTCTATCGAGGAAAAATAATTTTGTAATATTGCTATTGTTTTATCACCTAGCTCTACCAGCAAGACATCTTTCTACTACAGGTTAGAGAGCTATTAGCTATAAAAACATTTAGAAATTTTACCTCAAAATATCAGGTATCAGTATTTTTGCACTGTTTTTATCAGCTGAGAAAAGAACCGCCACCTTTGGCTAGGAGTTGGAGAGTGAAGTGCGTAGTCAGCGGTTTAGATAAGGAAACCCCTTCTACCTGCTTTAAAAAATACCAATGTTTTCAAATATACGGTAAACACAACACACGTGTGTCTTACTTTCTACAAAAAAATGTATTTGATTAACAACAACCAGAGGGGATTTCAGAACATCTAACCACCATAAAACCCATGGTAAGGGGCTGCACTGTAGTGTTGCTTGTTTGTATTATTACACAGCAAAAGCATTTTCAGTTCAGTTTTTGCTTGTGTAAGCTTTTCTGCAAGTATTTTTTGTAGTAGTCTAACATCTTTCCACTGTCCAAAAATATCCATAATAAGCAGGGACTTTGTAATAGGGACTTTGTACTGTGTGTGGGAAAGAGTGTAAGAATACATGTTTTTTGTATATGTTTTTTTAACTGGACCTTTAATAACTGTTGGAATAGTTTAATACATGAAGGACAGGGATCAAAACACAGATCGTTTAATTTGCAGCTTCCACATACCTGTCCTTCCAGTTCAACAAAAACTTCTTATTCATTTGAGTATTTGAAAAAATATAAAAAAGAAAATACCATAATGAGCTATAAAGGGATGGAACATTTAGTGAAAACTGTTTTTCAAATGGAGCTTAATTAACTTTACAAAGGAAAGAATCCAGAACGTTTAAATGTAGGGACATATTTAATCACAGTGCTTTTTTGGAATACACTTTAGTTACTGAAGGAAAGGAATACAAACGATGAGACATTTGTCGGTATAATGATATTTTTTTAGACCTTACAGTCATGATTGAATTAATTCAAACCCATTATAGAATTAAATTAAATAAAGTTCAAATAGAAATAATTTTGACAAATAAACCTAGCATACCATACAGCTACAGAAGCCCAGTTTACATTAATATCAGTGTTCAGCTGGTCTGTATTTTTGGGTCTGCTGTGTCTCAACTTCCTCTTGACAAAACTTCATAGATTCCTTCTGCTGGAGGTTTTTCCTTCCCGTTAATGGGGAGTTTTCCTCTCCATTGTCGCTTCATGCTTGCTCAGTATGAGGGATTGCAGCAAAGCCATTGGACAATGCAGACGACTCTCCCTGTGGCTCTGCGCTTCTTCAGGATGAGTGAATGCTGCTTGTCAAGACTTTGATGCGAACAACTGGTTTCCCTTATATAGGAAATTTTTGACCAATCTGTATAATCTGATTGAATTTGACTTTGGAAAGTGCCTTGAGAAGACATGTTTCATGAATTGGCGCTATATAAAGGAAATTTAATATATATATATATATATATATATATATATATATATATATATATATATATATATATATATATATATATATATATTTATGTATGTATATATATATATATATATATATATATATATATATATATATGTATGTATGTATTTATGTGTGTGTAGAGAGAGAGAGAGAGAGGGAGAGTTATGATTACAAACTGGTGACAGTCTGAGTGTAGATCAGGAGCAGTGGAATACATAGTATGTACAGGAGTAATCACACAGGATTTACTGACAAAAATAAACAGCTCTTTGATTGTGATCTATAGGTCATTCTGTTGAAAAGTTCAGGAAGGATTTTACTTCTCCAGTTTGCCTCCTTGACCCGATAGGTCACCATGAAGGACTATTCACGTGAGAACCTAACAAATCTGTATTCCTTTTGGTGGGGGTGTGGATGTGAGAAAGCTTATAGAGCAATCTTTGGAAGTATGCCATTCATGATGATCCTTTTTTTTCCCTCAAGCATCTATTCACCTGAATTCCACACACAGAGGAGTTTATTTAAAGATTATAAAGCACTAGTAGTTTTTTTTCTGTCATACACATGTACAAAGTGCTCTCAAATTTGAAGCTGGCTTTCAGTGGTTACAGAAGATAAATGGCAGGGATGATGAGTATGATAACACTAATAATTCAATTGATAAATCAGGTTGGTCAGAAATCCATTATTACTCACTGCCTTTCTCATCTATAACCAGTGGCTGAATCCCGCTAGCAATCGCTTCCCATCTCACAGACTGTCTGGATGACTGATCAGGGTTGTGATTGTCTCCACTCTCCCCATCACACCACTGCCACATGCGTCAGCAGCAGCACATACATCTTGAGCGGTCTCTAACTCCGAGCCAGCGCAGTCTAGAGCCCTGGTAAACGTTGCAATCAGCGGCAGAATTGGGCCAATTCCTCATAACCTTGTCTGCACGTGGCACCTCGCCTTGAATCATAAGACTGTGTTGCTGAAGATAGCCCTGAGTCTGTCAGCAAAGAAACTGTATGGTCCAAGTAATGTTGAAAAGGGTTAAATTAATATTTTAGATTCTTGATTTTCTATAATTGCCCACAGGAAACTCTCATGGACAACAACGTGCACTAACAGCACTCATGGTACTATTCAACACGTAAGGAAGTTTGTTTTGTCAGGTGTTCTATGCAGTGAATGTGGAGAGACGGTTTTCACAAAGAAAGAAATATGAATTGGAAAACAAATGTGTACTATGTATTACTTACAAATACAGTTGTTCAAAAATAATACAAGAGCAGTGTTTAAGAGCCCATGTTAATAAGGAAATGCCATTAAATGATAAGACAAAAGCCCTTTCTCATTTGTTATTGTTCTTTCTTGTCTGTACTTGTGCACTGACATTATTGTGAAATGTCATCAACAGTGGCACAAGTACGGATCCAAACCTAAGTGTCTTTCAAAGCATGTATGTTCAAATTTTCCAGATGTGGTCTTGCTCTGCCTCTTTTATTACAGATGCATCAATGCATCCTTCTGCATATTTGGTCCAGCAAGGTATCGCACAATGCACTGTGCCCCTGCAGCAGAAAAAGAAGAAGGTGAGTGCAGAAACTGATCGGGTTTATACCAATATGCATACTTTGAAATGTGCCCTCCGGAGTTTTCAGAGCAGCTCAGCTCTGCTGACAGGCTGCAGTGGCTGGAGGCCCAGCGGGTTGCTGTTATTTTCAACTACCTGTAATCTGTTTTTATTAGCTGAACGTGAGACATTAGGTGTTTTAGTATATGTGGTGGATAATTTCAAGGACCAGAATATAAGATATATACTTTTTTCTCTGAAAATGTTTTACATTTTACAGTTTTCTTTTTTAATACCAATTAATTTAATTTGTCTTCCCAATTTTCTGGCATGTAAGAAAAAATATTTTATTGCAGTACTCCTCAATGATCGAAAAACGTTCACTTTTCCTGGTAGTAGAAAACACAAATTTCCTTAAGACTCTTGCCTTTCATGTAAACCTAATTTAGTGAGGTGTGAACTCTTTATTATTTTCCCCTTTTCATTGTTTCATGCTGACAGCTTTGCAGGAGGAGAGATCACAGTTCCAGTTTCCCAAATGCTCCAAGTGATTCTCTTCACCCTCATGTCCTGGCTTCATCTACTCCACTGTTTCCTCATTTTCTTTTACATTTTAAATTATATTAGTATTCACATATCATTAGACAGTCAAGGTCTCAGATCCCTGTACTTACCAGCTGATTATCTTTGAGTTGCTTTTTTTTTCTAGTAAAGTTTTCAGTAAAAAAAGTTTTTCTGTGTTTGTGCTGTAGATATCTGATATGAGTCTGCGGGACATGCAATTATCATGTCCCGCAACAGGTTGGTAAAAAATAAGTAAAATAATGCTTTAAACGTTTGCTGCTTATGGATTCAACACTTAAAAAATAATAGAAGGAATCGATCAATTGATTAACTCTAACTGTTCATCATTTACTACTCTATCAACAGAGACTCAAAAAGATATTTGACAAGCAAATCGAGCCAAGGATTTTACTTTTTAGTGGACAATCATGCCTCACTGATAACAGAAGTCTTAAAAAGGTATTTCAAAAAGTGATTCAAAGAGCTCATTATCTTAAAAGGCTTCAACTTAGTATTGACACTTTTTCAAATTAATTATGTATATTTGATATTTGTCAAAATAAGTTATCATAAATTATCATAGTAAAACGGGACCTTTTTTGAAACTCCTAGAAAGATCTAAACTAAGTGATGAGTGACATTATTAGGTATACTCTCTTCTAAATACAGAACTACTTACAGCCATGTATGTAGTTACTGTGTTCTTGTGTTCTTAGCAAGAACGTACTTTCTATTGTATTCGCCAAGCACAAATTTACCAAGCAAAGAAGAACTTACTTGTGTAGTTGTTTATTGAGAAAGGCCTAATGATCCCAAATACACCACTAAGCAAGCATCATCTTGATGCCAGACCAACAATAATAGGTCTGGCATCAAGTTGGGAGCCCAATCCCCGAGTCTTGATCCAATGCAAAAGTTGTCGGATGAAATCAAAATGCTGTTTCTGGTTTAACACCAACAAATGCAAAGGGATTGCAAACTGCAGTCGAATTGTTCTGGATTTAAACCTGTTTACAGGTGCCAAAAGTTGGTCGAGCCCATTCAACACAGAATTGCAACAGGTTTTAGAAAAGGGGGTTATGCAACCAAATATCAGTTAAGTTTTGCTTTATACTGTAAATTGTTAGGCTCAGAACAGGTGCACCCAGAATTCAAGGCAGACAAACAGAAGCGGTTTAACAGTTTATTGAAATAACTGATGGATCGGGTGGCGTTGGCGTCTACAGAAGGAACCTCTGCGGGTGGAGACAACAGGTTAGTGACCTTGTTGATCTGGGAGTGATTAATCACAAACGTGCGGGTCACTAACCTGGACTTAATGTCCAGTCCAGGTCCAGGAATAGAGGTAGGTTCCAGCTGGTGGGCTACCAACACAGCGCTGCGGTTGCTACTCAGAGAGTCCCAGACGCTGGTGTATTGGAGGTCGGAGGACAGGCAGAAGGTCAGAATCATGAAGACGAATATGAGCAGGATGAGCCGTAGAACGAAGGCAAGGACGGAGTCGAGGAGGTGGTCGAAGGTAGGAGCCAGGACGGAGGTCAGGTAACAGATCCAGTCGGTACACAAGCAGGCAGAGATCTGGCAGGCAGTCAGGTTAGGCAGAAGTCAGGTAGACAGGTCAGGCAAACAGGTCAGATGGGAACAGGCAGGCTCAGAGGTCGAGTGACAGGACAGGTCAGGATCAGGTAGTCAGAACAAAAGAATGCTGGGAAAAAAAGACACAATAGCTCGAAATTATCTGGCAATGGTATCTGGTCTGAAGGCTGGTTATATACTGATAGGAGCAGGTGGATCAGAATGAGTGGTGATGAGAAAAGGGCGGAGCTAACCAGCTGTGTGACATAAGTAATCAGACCAGGCATCAGTGCCGAGATCATGACAGTAAATGTATCATACTCATTTTTTCTTACTTTCTGTAAATTGATGGCTAACTTAAAACATTTTTTTGTTTTGCTGTTACCCAGAGGATTTTCCTGTGTGGAAATAAAAGCTAGTTTAAGGATTTTGAGCTTTGCTCACTTTTATAAACATATGTTTTAATTTTTCAAATCTATAAATCAGTAGCTATTATGTCCTTTCAAGTGATCAATACAACAATCAAACAGTTTGAAAAGTTGACTTTGTGGTTTTGATTCAACAATATGTGAACAAAGCCTGAGCTGCAGCTTCAAAAATGTGAACCCCATCAAAAGGATCTCAATAAAAGCAGACATCAACTTTATAACATATTAGACCTAGAGATGAGTTCCCATTCACTATTGTTGAGAGGAGATGTTGGATCTTTAGCATTGCATTCAGCCTGGTGGCAGAGCTCTATTTTTTCCCCCTTTTGAACAGAAAAGCTAAATCAATAGTGAAAACATCTCACATCATTCATTTGTTGGTCTCAATCGAAGTTCCAGCAATTTTTTCCAAATAATTATGAACAATCTAACATCTTGGAGTGCACATCTTTTCCACCCAATCACAGGCTTACGAGCACGCAGTGAAACACATCATGGGGATTGATTGTCCTTGTTCTTTTCTCAAAGACTTCAGGAAAAAAAAATTAAACAAAAATGGTCTGATCAATCTCGTAAGATAAGTATACCTCTTGTCAATGTTCCTCTCTTTACAATGGGGACTTGATGTTTCGGGAGCTATTTGTTATGACCAACTTGCCAGAAGAGACATCGATCGCGACTGCTTGCAAATGCAACAGCAGTCATTTTGGAAGAAAAAAACAACAGCAACAAAAAACAAAAAAAATACCCAGAACTGACTGTGTCGTGCAATGTGTGGATGTGAGTCCTGCCTAAAAAAGTGTCAACTTAAATGACTTTTTAATTTACTCAAAGAGAGGACTGGAGTTATTTTAATAGTAGCTCTTATTGCAAACCTTGCCATCCTTTACCATCATTTTTTTGCTACTTTCTTTCCCCTTCAGTCCAGGCTTTGAACAGTCGCATCAAATATCCACAACTCTTGATAAAATGCGGCTTTTTCTTTCAGACCTCAAAGGGAGGTCTGTTCAAACAAATAGTTGGAATTTGTTTGCTGAAGTGTGCTGTCTACTTAGCAGCTTCAAACCAAGCGCCTGGGCAGGGCAGTTATCATCGTGCCGTCGTAAAACCAAGGCGTCATTGTGCATAGATGATTAATTTTGGTTTAAATATAGATTAAAGATTTTTTTTCTCTCCGCTTTTTATGTATCATCAGTGGAAAACTATCAAGCCTCTTGTCTTGTGTATTGCATTGTGTAACAGATTTTAAATTTTATGAACTTCATTTTAATATTTGGCTTTTCTTGGCCTAACTTACTCAAACATCTAACTAAATATGCATTTTACAATGTTATAATCATGATAATAATAATAATTATTACCAAATAGCATTCAAAGGGCTCTGATAATAGATGGCTAAACTGTAAGTCTCTTAATTTATCATATCTCAGTGTGCAGTGTGCCACAACAATGTGAAATCTTGAGAAGCACTATTATGTTGCTGCCGTTCTTAAAGCTTAAAACCACACATCTGTGTTTGGGACTTATTTTAAAGTTTAAATGGAAGTCGTTCTTACCCATTTTTATAGATTCAACTAATAAAGAATCTGTTGGGCTATGTAATGAATAACAAGGCGAGTTAATAGATTTCAGGAGAAAGCCATTTGTGTTTAGGAAACTTCAGGATGTACCAGCGAAAATGAGGAGGTGACTTCTAGCCTGGATATTTGAAAACGGTTGGTGAGGAACCTGTTTGATGTGAAGCTCACACAGCCTTAGGAAGCAGTTTTAGCCAATCAACTTTATTTTCCCATCTCCCACATAAAATACCAGACTCCTCTTTTGTAGAAACGTGCACATATTTACAAAAAAATATTTGTACCTAAAATGTATTTGTTGAGAGCAAAGTGGAACCAAACCCAAATTCCTTGTTTGTGTACACAACATTTGCAATTGAAGTTTCTAATTATTTAAAAAATCAGACATTATACCCTGGTGAGGACATGCCGTGTATAAACTGGTTGGGTGTATCCTTATGCCCCTAAAGTTAGTTGAGTACAAATAACTATTTTCTTATTACACATAAAACTAAACACAGAAGCTTGCAAATGGATGAACAAATAAAAAAAAAATTAGAACATAAAATTCTTCGCTTTCAGAGAATGTAAGTAAAATCATTGGACAAAGTTTTACCTGAAGGAATACAAATAAATGGCCACATTTTAACAGGTCTTTTGTAATTATTCACGTAAAGTGTAAAAGCAAACATGTAAAAAGCCTGAAGCAAATTAAATTTCATGCAGAAGTCTCAAAGGGAACATTTCACCCTATTCTGCCTTGCTTGTCTCAGTACAAGTTGTTTTCTCCTTTTTGGTTATTTGTTTTTCTACTATCATAAAATGTCAAAATGATCAGGTTTAGGAGATCAGCGCATTTCTTCTACACATTTACCTGTCTTTTGACTATAAACTCACAGTTGCCTTGCTCAGATAGTATGCTTGCTTGTTTTTCTCATTTTGAAGAGCGGACAAAAGAACAGGGTTTGTGTCATAATTGCACATGCAGAAGACAAAGTCATAGTTTATCTAATAACATTTTCTTGACATTTTCCCTACTGTCAGGAATTCTGTCACCAGATAAATAAAAAACGAGATACCTAAAAGAGATTAGTCCACATTTTAGTGTGTGATTACGCTGCTGCTATAAAGTATCAATGTTTGACTTATACTCATCTTGTCCAAGGGTGCTATAGAGCGCACTATCTCTCCTTTAAATTATGAAATAATAGAAACTGTTAATAAACCTCATAACTTTTTAAATGCTCCTTTGCCTTATGTATGTACATTATCTTTAAAAAAGAAAAAAAACATAATTAATTATCAAATTATTATTCGTTTGTAAATGTTATGTGAAGTATTGATAGATCTATATATTTTTTTACACTTTTACACCAAATATTCATAATTTAACATGAGCAATGAGAATGCTATTCCAAAGTATTCCTGGCTCTACTCCTTTTGCATTAACACTGCCAAACTGCATTACTGCGTTTTCTCATTATGTTAGAGATATTATAATATTTGATAGCCCACTTCTTTAAGGGACAAAGAGACTAAACTGATGGCTGTGGGAATTAGAATGTATTGCCAGCAGCACAAAAAATCTGAAATTGTTCATATCTACTTCAGCAGCTATTTAAAATTCAGGAACAGAACTGAGTCCCTTAATTTTACGACTCACATTTTGTCAATGGGGGATTCCTCAAGTTTGAGACTCTCCAGTTTCCAGCCCAGGTGATTGAGAGCACAGACCAAGATCTCTCTATAGAGGGCACCCACAGACCCAGAATGTCTTGTTTGCTCGGCCTGTGTACATTTTGTGTTTGAAAGAGCAGCAAGTCAATGAATCTCCATAATGCGAGAGCTGGGCCACATAACTCACGTTGATAGTCCTTACATTGTGCCAAGAGGCGATAAATCTGCTCTGTGAGACATGAATATGCAGTGGCAGTCAGTCTGGCTTGTTCTTGCTTGCGTGCCCCCTGATGAACAGTTTATTCCTCTCTTCTATTCACAACAGAAAAAATTAAACCAATGAGCCGCAACACTATCTCATCACGAGGCTCGTATTAAGCACAAAAATATGTAACATTGTTTTTTTTGTCAAACAATTGCTAATTTATGCAAATATTTTTTGTGATAAAGAGTAGTGAGCGTTTTCTTTCTTTCTATCTATCTATCTATCTATCTATCTATCTATCTATCTATCTATCTATCTATCTATCTATCTATCTATCTATCTATCTATCTATCTATCTATCTATCTATCTATCTATCTATCTAGCTAAGCATAAAGGATTGATATTCTATTCACTACAGAATGTGAAGCTTTTATTCCAAGTTCTGTTTCCGTTTTCTGATTATGCCATGGGGATGTCAGTATATGCAGAGGAGACGATAACTCCCAATTAGATTTGCCAGATGTTCTTATATGTATATTTTTGGTGCATGGAATTAGCATGGGACAAAAAAGATTTAAAGACTCATGACTTTTATTTATTTGTCATACGCTTTATTTGCATGGCCCTCATTCAGCCCCTGTCAATCACGATTGGCCAGGATTACATATTTAGGGAAAGAAAAGGTCAAGTGCATTTGTAAAAAAAAAAAAAAAAAAACAACATTTTGGAGGGGATAAAGCATGCTTTAATGTCAATTTAGATTATTCTTAGTATGTAGGTATTCAAAAACATATACCTACAGAATCTAGGTTTGCTCTTTTTTTATGGGACTTAAATGAAATGTATAGTTTATTGTTTAACACACACGCTACTGACAAAACTTTCATTTTCAAAGCAAAAATAACTTAATTGTCTATTTGATTAAGTAATTGACAGTATCTGCAATTCTTTCTTTAGATTTTTTTTTAATATTGCAAGGCTGATAGGCAGTTATGCCTGTAAAGTTTCACATTGTTTTTATGAGAGCTGTGAAAATGAATGTTGTATTCTATTCAAACTTTTAAGCTTTACCATAGTGTTATGGCTAAATAAAACTCCTTAAATTTGTTCATGGCTTTTTGTTGTGGTGTTCCTACTCCAATAATTACCAGTGGCCCCTATCGAGTCTTTCTAATCAAAACATCTTTGAGCGGTTCCTGGAAGTCATCCTCTTGCAGTTGGTCTTTAATGACAATTAGCAGTGCACGAAGAATGGGTAACAAATGATGCACAATGACTTTGCAGGGAATCCATGCGTCCACTGACACCGAAAGAAAAACTAAGAATTGTGCTTTTTGACATTTGCCTAACAGTCAGCTAAAAGCAGTACCCCACATGCAAATATTTTATCCAGTCCCCAGCTGTGAAGATACTTTAGAGTTTCCTTCCTTTTTGCTATCATAAACATGATCCATGGATGTTTTAGTGATGTGACATTTCTCATGAAAAAACAAAAACAGCATTGAAAAATAAAAACATAGCAAGTTATTTATATTTTTTGGTTTTAAATCACAAAATAAGGCTAAATACGAGTTGTTTTATCTTCTGTGTCCGAAATTTCAATTGAGTTTGATTTTATTTTGTTATTTTCATATTTGAAATAATGAAAACATAGAAAACACCAATTTTCTCAGATTCTTACTCCCTCCTCCCCCAAATTGGGCTAGCGAAGTACAACCCCCCCCCCCCCCCACACACACACACACACACACACACGGCGCGCGCGCACACATACACACAGCACTGCCGACAGAGGTCAGCCTTTTTTACACATTGTAGCCACATGCTATAAAACTCCGAAGTGCTACCAAATTTTTATGCTGTGAAAAATTATGCTGGACGATATTTTTGAGGTTCACAGATGGAAAAAGTACCCACATTCTCGCCGTATATGCTCGCATAAGAAGATGCCTATCCAGGAAAATCAAATAAAGGGTTATTGTTGTTTTTTGTTTGTTTGTTTGTTTTTTTTTACTGGGAAGTTATATTATATTCGTTTTAAATATGTAAAGAAAATCCGAACCTAATATAAACTCCCACTAATACTTTTTTGAAGACTAAGTAAAAAAACGTGTTTCAACGTAATATGTTAATTATAAATCAAATGAACACGTGCTTTTGTTTTTTATGTCTAGTCTCTGATCAGAGAACCCAATTACCAAGCATTGACGGACTAAAAAAAGCCAGATTTCATGATAAAAGCATGCAGAAATGTTGCATACCAAAATAAAAGCAGATATGTGCTGTAAAAAAAAATAATAAGAAAAGTAAAGAACTGGGTGTTGATTCGGATCCCTTTCACGTCCACGGAACACTTGGACATAGTTGACAACAATGCGTAACGACGCGTACCTCTAGTGGCACCGTGGAAGGAGGGTCGTTAGACGCACGCAGATACACGGTTGCCCGCATACATTCCTAACCAACACGCAGTGAAGCGTTCGTAAAATTTAAACGATGTAACAGGAATCTCTTCGACCAGATGGACCTTCCCCAGTAACCCCCCTCTTGCCAATAACGGTGCGCAACCGGAGCGGGCGTCCTTTCTTTCCCTGTGTTCTGAGCCGTTTGCAGAGGGCGATCAGGACCGGAGTGACTAAACTACGAGAAGCATTCCAGAGTAACCGAAGTATGTTGAAATATCTCAACAACCACAGGGCAAGCTGAAGGAGGACAAAGTCATTCGACGAGAGTCAAACTTCCGCAGGCGCAGTTCTCCTCGTCCACAGTGGCGCAGCGAAGCGCAGGAGTTCGGCTCGGCTCTTTTTTGTTGTTGCCTGTAGACAGACAGCACTGTGTGCAGGAGGGTATACATTGAGACTCCTGCGGGGTGATTGTTTGCAGCCTGCAGTAGCAGGTGTTTTCGCTGATCCCCCTGCGAGGGACGGAGGGGGTTTATCCTCATCTTTCTTTCTAAGACTGGTGAGAGGCAGAAAAAAGAAAAGAAACCCGAGGAGAATGTTGCACCAGGAACAATGAGCTCAGAGTTGTCGCATTTTACACACATCCACACATGTTCCGTAGAATTCAGTTTTCATGAACAATTCTGACTCATCTTTGGAATTTTTTGTGAGAAAAAAAGTGGATCCAACGACTTTGTCACCATGCGAAATACTTGGCTGTCTCCCCGGAGTGCGATTTGGGAATATTGGACTTCGCTGATTGCTTGCCTCTTTTGGATTCAGTACTCTTGCGGGATGCCTCACGTTATACGAATAGGTAAGTTGGACTCATCAGAACTGCATCCAGTCATGCACACTCTCACTCACGTTGCCTTGGAAGTTGCTTCCAAATCATCACATTTACGCACTGGTCGCAGTTACTTATCGTTGAATATGAACAGCCTCTTTTTTTTTTTTTCTTTTTTCTTTTTTGACAGACGCTAAGGTCGAGTGAATTTTTTTAATTAACCCCAACGAAAGTGCGGGCAAGTCACAGGACAGAAGTAAATTGCGAATGCTCTGTGCACTCAGGTGCCGCGCAAGGAAACACCGTGGGCTTGTGTGACCTCTATGCACTATGCCTTGTGTGCTCCATTTTCTACGGGCACAGTGTTGAGTCAGCGGCTATATTCAGCCACATATTGCCTCATGGAAATACCGTTTTGTGGACAAATTTCTACATTCTGAAAAACACCGTTTAAAATCAGAAACAAAACAGCGCCCACCTAAAGTTTTAAACGTACATTCTTCTTTCAAACTCTAACATTTTATTTATTGATTTTTTTAAACACTTGTGAAATATGCACAGGTATTGACTAACACTGAGTAAAAGTTGTCCCAAGCAGTTAAATATCGCCGTGGAAGAAAAAAAGATGAAGGAGCCAAGTTCTCAATAGCTTTCTTACTCCAATCACTCACTGAGGGAACAATGTGAGAATTGTCTTTGGCAGACTGGCCATGTGATGAATCGTTGTGTGCAACTAAGAGACAGGGACAAAATGAAGATCAATATGTTTCTTTTATTTTTTTTATTTTTTTTGTCACAAGGTGAACAGTTTTTGACATTTAGTGGAATGCTATTAAGGACAATTACTCAAAATGGCAGTAGCTCCCTCATTAAAATACCACTACTACAGCCAAAGTACAGCCAGGGGGTGAGAGCGTCTTAAATGGAACTGGGCTTTTTGTCTTCCAGATGGCTTAAAGTGGATTAATTGGTGCACCATTGCATATTGCATATCTTGTATTCACAGGGAGACGAGAATTGTCCCTCTGTATGGTACAGCATATTATCAACATTGGTTTTGTAAATAATAATTTATCTGCAAGTCCCTTGTGTGCCCTATACTTATTTAAGGTGTGCACAAGTTAAAGATAAATGCATTTTAGAGCACAGTGATTTAATAATGGTATTTATCATCTTTTATTTTAAATATATTTCTTAACTTTACATTTACAGAAATTAAAAGCACAAAGTATAACATGTTTGCAGTTATGCACAGAGAGGTATCGCGTCCAGCTTTTAAGGAGGCCCTGCACAAGCAGTGATTTTTCACATCATGTTCGGACTTTGTTGACTTCTCAGAAACTGCAGAAATTCAAAAGTTTTCTCATTACCGATCTAAAGTGAAATTGTTTGGGTCAAGGGTTATCTTCTTTTCCTCCTGTGATCTTCTTTTCAAGTGGCAGCAGCTCAAATAAAGACCCGAAATAGATTTGACAGGCTTTGCTTTAAAAAAAAAAATGTCAAAGTGCAGAGACAAATATACCAAGAAATGTGCTACAATCACACCATTGCTTTTTATAGGATCTGTCATTGCTTGTGTTACAGACGCAGTAAATGTGCGTGTGTGCGCGTGTGTATTCGCGCGCACACAAAGAGGGGAGCAATGCAAGAAAAGGTTGCTGAATTCACCTTCATAACCAAAGAGAAGAGAAGAAAATATCACTAGGCATATGTCTTCATATGATCTTTTTAAAGGGCGTTGTGGAAAATGGCTGGGTTAATTAGTAGTTTTTCTTGTGTAAAAATAATACAACAGTGTAATATTCTGTTGTATTGCACCTGAATAAGTTTGGTGTCTGTATAAATCATGTAAAGTACGTGTGTTGATATTATTGCTCTTGTAAAATTATATTATGTAAGTGCACAGATTCATTATGGTTGAGAGGGTTTATGAAGGAGTAGTTAAGTGGGAGTTTTTCTTCCTTCTCCTTCTTCCAATTTTGTAGTTTGTGTGGTTGCTCTTTGTCTCTCATTCACCCTAATGAAGCCAAAATAGGGGTCTCTTCTAGTCAGTGCAGTATGGCAAATGTTGCTCCTCAGCACTGGTTACCAACCCCAGCGAACCAGTGAAATTCATCGAGGTGGGCGGTAGTGTGTCTGTGCTGTGTCTGCTCTGAGTTAGGTGGCCTGCAGTTCTCCAAGTACACCATCTGGGTAATGGTGGGCATCCAAGGTGGAGTTGTTGCCATTGATTTTAGTGCTTTTACAGTGCATTGCGCCGAGTTGATGCCAGATGGTTGCTCTGTATCATTCAGCAGCTTCTATCTGTTGGAGGGAATAAAGGACTATTTCTACTGTATTTGTCCTCTCGCATGCTGCGTTCCTCTTTAGTTTCCCTCTGCTTACCCTTTGCAATTCTTTTTCTCCCTCCTTCCTGACATGTTTTGGAGCTTCCTATCTTATAAAGGAACCATTTAAGCAGAGCATGCAGGGTTTTCTATAAGAAAGATAAAACCTGATCACAGAAGCTGAGGGAATATTTTTTTCCCCTCTACAAATACTATCTTTAGAAAATTTGCATGTTTGGAGAGATAAAAGAGGGCACTAATAATGTTTTTTTTTTTAATCCTTTTCAATAAAACATTCTATCTCCTGTTCATAAATGTCCTATTTTTTTTAGCCTTTATACTAATTCAGACGTATTTATGTAAACATACAATTTTTGTAAGTTTAAGTAGCAATGTAAAGGATAGAAGATATGCATTAAACAAGCTGTTTTTCGAAGCAAATACATTTCTATTGAACCTACTGTCATGAAATGTGCCCCAGATGTTGGAAACAAGCTAATTAATTATCTCAAATAAAGAAATTAAAAAAGATATTTGTGATTAAAAAAGGGAATGAGTATAGAACACAGTCACTGACATTTATTAAATACCTAGTAGAAAAGCCTTTTTGCTAATGAAAAGTTCCAGATGTCTCCTGTATGGAGAACCTAGTTTTATGCATTGCTTAGGTGTGATAGAAAGTGTAGTCTGATTTTGACGCCTTCTTCCATCCAAACTGTTTTTATTTCACGTTATTGGGCCCTCCTTTATGCACTCAGGTCTTCATTTTTTTCCACTGATTACCCCCACCCCCCACCCACAACATAAATTGGGAGTTTTCACCGCTGTGTTCTTGGAGCCATAACCCTGTAACCCGTGTCTCATCTTCCAGTCCATATAAACAATTTCCTGGTCAATGTCTCCATTCATCATTATTTCATTTGAATTCTTTCATCATGCTGAAAAACAACCCCACTTCATTCACCCCTACAAACCTCACAGCTGTATTTTGGTTTTTGAGTCAATGTACAGTGGCTCTCCTCCCAACAAGGTGTGGTGTAAAGACAGGCAAATATTTAACTTTTTGGTCTCATCTGACCACGCAGTATTGTCCTAGTATTTCACTGGCTTGTTCATATTTTGCAGCAAGCTTTAAACGAGCTTCAGCAGGCTCTTTCTTCAGCTGTGGAGTTTTATGCAATACGTGTGCCATTGGGGCTGAAAAAGAAATACTAATTTGCTTTCATGGAATAACTGACCCTATTAATTACAGCAGTTTGAAGCACCATGAGAGTGACCCATGAACAACAATACATGACAAATGTTGCAATATGCACTAAGTTGTGGGTGCTGTATACCATACCATACCAGTTTTATTTATGCTGCACTTTAAACACCCACGGGACCGAAATGCAGTACACAGAGTAAAGTTTATGTGAAAATGTTTCTGTATCTTCCTGGGTTATGGGCCCAACGGTGCCAAGTGGTACCTTCAGAGCTTTAAAAATCCATCTGTAGTCAACGGCATGAGTATTTTTTGCAATAATATCACTGATAGAGGGAATAACTGGTTTTCAGTACTGACAGATTTCAGGTATTTTCTGTGCTTTCTGTACGTTCTTGCACATTATTTTCTGTGTTCAAAATTAGATTTATGGTCAAATTTGTCTTGATTTCTTTCTATGTGTGGATTACTTTGATTGTTGCTGATGTATGGTGTGAGTTTCATGCAAAATTATCTCCCTTGTAATTTTATGTGTATTTCATTACCTCAGCTCCTAGCCACTCATCTACCGTACCATACCTGCATGCATGCATTTTTTATTTAGTTTTCCCAAAATCCTTTTGAAAGTCACTGTTCCCAGCTTTCATTTTTGTCTTTCAAACAGCCTCAAAGATTCATTGTGAGCTGACAAATGTGCAAGCACTTGAAGCCACATTGTGCAGTATGAGCCGTTCGCAAGCTTCAGTAGGATAAATCGGGTTTGTGGTCACCTCTTTTTGTTGAAGTCTTCAAACACACGGTGGCACTTCAGTGGCTTGTTATTATCCTCGCACAAGCAGCAGGAAAAGGCTGTGAGAAGTTTTCATGTGATTCGCTTGTCTGCAGGGAGCTGCAAGCGCCATGCTCTCCCCTCACATCCTCCCTGAGATACTTATTGTATGGGTATGTGCAAATGTTTCATCTGAAACGACTTAGAGATATTTCAAGAGCATGCAACAAGCTGCAATGGCACTTAAGAGTTCTACATCTCAACAAAGCCAGATCCAAAACTGAGGTGCATGTGTAGAGAATTACCCAAAGGAGGGTGGTACAGTTGGGTCAGAAGAGCGGGGAAGAGGATGTGTTTGGTGATGAAAAAGAACAATGGAGATTGTCGCATCAAAAGTTGTATCAAATTAAGATGGCCATCAGTTGCTGAGTGGAAATGAATATTTCATTTTCATCAAAATTTAATCTCTCCCCTGACAGAGATATAGAGCATGCAAGGAGAAGGCTGCCGGCGGACGCAGAGGGCCGGGGAGTTGTTGTGGTGAATATGAACAAAGGCTCGTAGAGGTCACAGAAGAATTGGATACACAGAGAAGCTTCTTTGATGTGTAATTCCATTATCTGTAAGTGAAAGCAAAGATTGAAATGGGAGGAAAACTGTGGTTGTTTTACCTGCTTTCACGTATCCTTCCTTCATCCACATGCATAAGCCCAGACGGGATAAATGAAGAGCAAAAGAAATAGCACAGGGCCCATTTTCTGTCTCCTCTCTAAGGCACAGCTATCACACACACACATGCTATATAAAACCCATGCACCATCCACATTATTTTCTAAAACATATGTCCGGTCTCACTGGGACTCTTGTACACAATCCAATTCCTTTCTCTCTGTCAGCAGACTTGTGGCTCATCATTAGCTTCAATCTCGCTGATGGGAAACGGCAGATGTTTGTTTTGTTGAGCGGACGACTCATCTCTGAATGCGCATTCTTCTCTGCTCATCTGTGATTCTGTTAAAACACACTAGAGAATATTACGCTTTGCATAGGACATGACATAATCTGTCAGGGAGGCTAGTCAACATAAAAAAAAAAACCTTCAGCTTTCTTCCAAGGCAGAAAAAAAAGCATGTGCTCATTAAGGTGAGATGGATGCATACTTATAAATCCTTAAATCTACATGTAATAGGAGGTGTTAACAAGCCTGAACTCCATCAGGGAAGCGCAAGTACATACCTCCAAATTCAGTCACACATGGTAATGATCATCCAATAATCCAACCCACCAGGGGCTAATAGAGCGGATCTACCAACCAGTATGATAATCCCGTGACATACCAGGTTCCTATCTACCCTCAGCGAGCTTATCTTAGCCGATGTTCGCGCACCAGATGGTGTTTTCATATTGTACTACAGAGTGGGTGCTCACCAGTGAAAGGTCTTCTGCAAGCATATGGTTCTGCCTATTGAAATAAATAAGGCTGTGATTTCCTGATGGCTGTGAATTTCTTTTTTGTGACATTACAAATGATAATAAAATGATTGGCATGGGCTGGTATTAGATTCTCATAGTCTGGTAGCTTTCAGTAAAACCACCACAGTTTTATTAGTATTTACAGAAAAATACACAACATGATCTAGTTTTTAATTTAAAATAGATATTCTTACAGGTACTGACATAACATAACAGACTATAATTATGTTATCTCTAACAATATTAAGCAGATAGTTTTTTCAGCCAGCTAACCAGCTGTGTGCAGCAACAGGTTCAAGAGTGGTCAGTTTATTAACCCTTCCACTGGCGAATGTTCCCCCGATGCTTTACATCTGGCACATCACTGTTACAAATGAGGGAGGGAAATTTTAACTTGTGCAACTTAATATCATTATGTACACTATTGACTTCTAATAATATTATAGGCACCGTTTCTTTTTTAGGCCAAAGGTGTGAAAAAGAAAGCAACTAAGTAACTCAAAATAAAACCCTAAGAACATTTTTGTCCAAAGAAAAACTCTTTTACCTCGAAGGGTTCAACTCCATACAGTTGGAAAAAACGTCAGGTCACTCACTTTTATTTCAGTACAACTTTGAACTGTGAAACTGGTAGAATAAATTTTTTTTGTGCTTATGAAATAAAAAAAATTTAAACCTTGGTCTAACTTCATAGGTGTACCATGCCTGTCTGTAAAGTACGAGTAGGAAAGTGGATTACTTCGGTTTACATATAACGTGTAGATATGAACCGTGAGAACAAAGGGGCGTGTGTTTACAATCAGTCAACTATCACTGATTATTAGCTCCTTATTTAGAAACAAGCTGAAAATATTTAGAAAAATCAAGTGATTTATTTATTTATTTTTTTTACAAATGTACACCGCGACAGAAGACATCACGACACAACAACAGAATTTAGTTCCAGTTCCCTGCATAATATGGTGCAGAGAATGATCCTTTTGTGTCTTTCTGCTTGAATAACACTGGGAGTCCAACAAGCTCATACTACCTGGTTAATTGATCTTGAGTACTGACCTTGCAGTCTGATGCTGTGCACAAATGCTGCTCTTATCTTCCCAAGAGTGCTACGTTAATTGGAGTGATGGGCAGTGCTTCGTTAGTTTCACACAATGACTTCCTGATGTTGTTTTTCTTGTGAATAAGAGAAGTGCATTGTAGTGATTATCAGTGTGCAGAAACAGGTAAGGAAAGCAGGGAAACTCCACACATGGAGAGAACTGTCTAGTTACTCTGGGACTTTTTATGGCATCCAAGTAGGAAAGGTATGATGTGAAATTTAAGCGTAATTGAAACCATATGTTTTTAAAATCTTAATATGCCTTGATGCCAAAAATAAAAGCAAAGAATGTGCCTAAGGAAAAATACTTTTTCTCTGGCTGTAAGACAGTGCTGCCTCTACCCAACCTTTTGCTGTGCATTGCATACTGCATTTTACTGTTTTTATTAGAACAACTTCAGTCTATACTTGACAAAATCTATCTATCTATCTATCTATCTATCTATCTATCTATCTATCTATCTATCTATCTATATATATATATATATATATATATATATATATATACATACATTTTATTAGGAATGAGTGACAATAAAACCAAACAAATTACATTCTTTGATTATCATGGCTTTTGTGGGGTTAAAATTTTTTTAATTAGCAAATATTGCTCTATATCCACTTTTTCTGTGCATCTGTATTACATAAGTTAATAACCTTTTGAATTGAACTTAAGTTTTGATAGGTCTTTGGGTGGCGGCTGGAATTAAAAAAAAGTTAAACATTATTAACCCCTTAAGCCAAGAAGGGGTTAGGAGCAATTTCTGCCTGAAATTACTTAGCTGTTTTAATGTAAGTGTAAATGCAAACTTTTGGTATCTGTGTGAAGCTAAGACGTTACAGAATTTTTTTTCCAAGTGAAACCACTATTGGAGCTGTCACTAATGTCTACTATGGTGGTTGTTGTTACATTGTTTTTCTTTGTCATTAAACAAAGAAAATAATTACATTTTCTGAGCCTCGACAAGTATTTTTAAAATTAAACATTGCAAAACTACACGAAAACGCATTTGAAAATATAGGATAAGCCTCATACTTTGTAGATCCATATCTTGCCTATAACTGCAATAAATCTGGACTAAATCAGCTGAAGCAAACTTGTTCCACAAAGGTTTTAGAAGGTAGTGTGTCAGGAAGACTTTAGTTTTTGGCACAAAATCCGGCTGGACGGGCTCAACAAGTTAAATGCATTAACTTTTAACAAACTGAAAATTTTTGGTTAATAATTTCAATTAGTCTCAAAAGCAGTTAAAAGAACTCTGCATTGTCAGTTATCTTCTTTTTGAGCTTGCTGGAAGACCTTTGAAGTGTGTTGCCATGAGTGCTGCAGCTATCCTTATTTGGAGTTAGATTTAGCTCAGCAGAGTGCTGAGGGAGAAGTGGAGCAAAAGCTTGAGGGCTTTTTCACATCTATCGTTTGTTTTCCCGTGGTTTGATTCCTTTTCACACAGATAAAACACTAGATGGACCATAACCTGTCATTGCAAACTTCACGAGAACATGTAGCCTGTTTATTGGTCAGATGTTTCTGGGGCAGCAGTAATGGTAAATGAGTACCAAATATAAATACAGGGAGCAAATGTGGTGTTCTGAACTGGTTAAAAACCAGAAAATTCAATAATACCTGGCACTGTTTCAAGCTAAATTAACTGAGAAGTACACTGAAAGATTTTGAAAAGATATCTTGAAAGTTGCATAGAGCTGTATGCTTTACAAAATTGATGCACAGCCGTTGTTTATTCGTTTTTTACCCTTTGATATCTTACAATGTAACGCAAACCTGGCTATGGGAGGGTGTTTGGCTTAAACATGTAGTGGACCCACGGTAGCTGCATCAGATCAAGGTTGAGTCACTTTCACTCTATAAACGCACTACTCTAGAGTTTGTTTGGAACCAAACCCAGATAACATTCTTCATTTTCAGTACTGTTGATTTGGTAATGTTTTGGTAATGCAACTGCTGTGTTCTTGTGCACAAACAAACTGCATTAAGGGAAGGAAGGAACCAGAGTTTGTTTTAAATTGACTAAACACCTTAGAAGTGAAAACACCCTGAGTCTCACTCCAGGGGAGTGAGTGTTTGTAATCCTGAGACGTTTGACAATGACACCAAACAGAAAACATTTAAATACATCAAAAAATATGTTATAGTATTTTTTTTTTAAACAGGACAATTAGTTTATTAACACCTTAACTGTAAGGGTCAAGTAGAAGACCATTTAAAAGTACATCTCATAATATCTTTTCTCAAGTGTTGCTCCCTACTATGGGATAGAATGGATTGTAAAAGGCCCATACTCGGGTGTGAATGCGAAAGACAGAGGGACACGTGATTAAATTAGATTCAGCTTTTTTTTTAGCCACAAGGCAACACGTTCGTTTAAAACCTCGACATGCATGTCTAAAACTTGTGTCCTTCAGCGTTTAACTTAAAAGCTGTACTGTGTATATTTAAGGACGTTTCTACCCATAATTTATTAACAGTTTGATTGACATGGTTTAATAATTTGATTGAAGCCCCCTAAGGACCTCTAAATTACTAAGGCTCCATTCTAATTCCCTTATAGATCAAGGACTATAGCCAAAGTGAAAGTGTGCCCACGGAGGAAAAGTAGCCTGCATGCTCCCTCCTGATTCTAGTTTTGCCTAGGAACCCCGCAGCGTCCCTTACCGGCGCTAAGAACCCTTAAGGTATCCCACAATCCTTTGCATGACATGATGTATCAGCACATCCCCCTCAAGGAAATCAACCAAAATGTCCTCAGAGCATCGAGTGTGCACTTTGTTGTTCAGTTTCGGAAGGCTGTAGGCCGAGTTTGACTCGCATCATCCATATGCGAATGCGTCACGTAATGACGTTGGAGTTAAAGGTTGTCTGAATTTGGCACAGCAGTACGAGGCTCCTTTCCTCCCCACGGTAGAGTTCTTACTGTTGATCACGTGAAAGGTCAAGGAACAGGAACAAGAAGCTATTATTAAGGGTATTCAGATGGAGCCTATAAGTCATAGCTGGTTTTGTTTATTTTTGGGTAGTGTTGGGGGGAATTCTGACATGGTTTGGAAATTCATGTCATGTCAAAGTTCACCATTTGGTTGCTTTCATTGCTGTAGCACGGCAATGAATCAAATTTCATGCTCTAGCCATTTGTCTTTATTACATGCCCTTGTCCTTTCCATTTGACTCTCCTGCCGCAGTCCTCCTTGGGTCTCCACTGGAAAAAGTCTAATAATTTCAAAACAGTTTGTAAAAGAAAAAAAAAACATGCTTGATCAAAGGGTATTAGGCTTAAAAGGTCATGCTTGCAATGTAACATAGTTAATTAGAATGATTTTTGTGAGATAATTTGGTGATTAAATTTTTTTTATATTTCATCACAAAGAGTAATTTGTCTTCTCTTCTTACACAAAGACACAAACACACACACACACACACACACACACACACACGCACACACACACACACACACACACACACACACACACACACAGTGTATGTTGGCAAACCTTGCAGACATCATAGGGGCGCAAAGTAATGCAGCAAAAAAGGCAGAGAGAAAAAAAAAACTGCTGTGGGTACATGGATGATGCTGGGGGACTTTTATTTAGCTGGTTAATTAGCTCAAACCTTTTGATCCCAATTTTAAAACTCGACACATTGCATTTGCTGCCTTTCTTTTGTACGTTGCTCCATGCCCGATAAAACCAGGTTTATTTGGCTGCCTTTCAAACACCATAGCCTTCACTGAAGCAATACGAGCTTTGCTTTGCCTCCCTGCGTTAAGCGTCCGGCTTATCTCATCCCAGACGTGCCGTGTAAACTTGGTCACCTCAGAAACCCCGCTTACATACAGTTAAACACCTGCATTGCAACAGTTCTCCCTTTTCTCTCGCAGCTCTAAAGCAATCAGAATTTGACAGTGGAGGTATCAGCTGCAATGCACAGGTTTAAAATCCTATTTAACTTTGGCTAAGGACAATGAGTAGAGGTTGACACCATTTCATTCTGCCCTTTTAATCAAGCTCTCATTGTTATAGGTGCACGGCAAATGTCAGGTCTTGGTTGTGTGATTCCCTCCAATTGCCGTTCCGTGAATGTAGGGAGATTCGTGTGCGGCAGCGTGCGTTGAAAGGAGGAGAGGGAAAGAAAGAAAGAGGTGTGTGCATGACAGGGGGATGTATAAGGGGAGCTGGCATAGGATCCCTGGAGCGTATGGGTAGAGCAGGAGTTACTAATCAACTGTGAGAGAGGAGGCTAGAGAAGACTCACCCTCTATTTCCCCCCTGAGAGAAAGAGAATGAACAGATAAGACAAACCTCCTCGGGCCGAAAAACACTACAAATGAATGGCTATCACCTAAAATATGAGGAGGGGAAGAGGGAGCAGCGTTCCTTTCTTCCATGTTTTCACACAGATCTTCTTTTTTTTTCTGTCTTACTCATGCTGGCAGTAAAAAAAAAATGCCACGACTACCGAACGGAGTGTATTAGACTCAAGGGTTACCTCTCGGGGCCTTTTGCTTGCCCCTCCACTGATGGATAGCCCGGAGGTTAGAAGTCAATGTCAATTTAGTTAGCGCTGCCAATACCCAGAAGATTCCACTCACCACACACGCTTCGTGGAGGCAAAGACAATCTTTGAGGGTCTGTCCCCCCGCGTTGGGCTGTGTTTCTCCATCTGGCGATCCTCTGTCCAGGTTGCCTCTAGAGAGCAGTGTGGTTAACCACAAAATGTTCCCCTGTGACTCATGTGAAGACGGGCTGTCGGCATGTAACCACCTTCAGACATATGAAACAAGCAGGAGATTATTGTTGACAGGGAAGGGAGGCAGAGAATGTGGGCGGTTTGAGGCTGGCAGTACACTGTAGTAAGTCTGTTAGTGACGCTTGTATGAATTAGGACCTTTAATGTAGAGCCAGAAATGCTGCTAACTGTCCTGCAGGTTTAATACTGTTTTAGATCTGCTTCTCTAGAAATACAGATGGCTGTCATAGTAACCACTTTGTGGAAAACCAGATTGATTAGGGGAGATTGTAGCTTGTAATTAAGCAGCAGGCTCTTTTTTGGTCAAATCAATTCTCTATCACACAGAGTTAATGAAGAGTCAGGCTTCTGATTGTTTCTAAATCATGGTTTTCAGTTCTCAAGTGTTTCTGAGCGAAATATATAATATTTTTTTGTCCTTTTTCTCTGTTAGATTTACATGACTGCAACTGGCATAATTTCTTATTCATCTTATAGTGCTTACCTTCATAAGACTCTTTCAAAATTGGGCATCTGCTTTGTATTTTAATAGCAAATAATCATACGTGGCTTTATGTAAACAATGCTCCAGCATTGACTTTCCATGAATTTGATCCAGTGGCATAATTGTGATCAACACCTTTACCATGCTTCATAGTTTTTTGTAAAACATTTTTTTCAATGTATATTTTGCAAAATATTCAGCACATATGTATCATTAATTTGGAATTTAATTTAAATGCTTCACAAATGTCGCATAAATATTAACTCAGACGCCGTTTCTGCACTTTTCAAATTTCACCCTCCACAACAACATTGACTCGATGGTCAGTGAGTATTATTCTCAGCGTGCCTGTGCAGTGCTTAATAGATAAAATGTTCATACTTGGACAGTGGACAGATTTATTACTGTGTAAATAGAAGGCATTAATTATTAGCAAGCAACGTCAGCATTCAAAACGGTCAGATTTGCATATTTCCATTGCCCTTGAGAATAGATGTAGGAATATAACAAAAAATAAAACACATTCAGTCATTCAGTTATGCCTTTTAATTGTACACGTTTAGATGACTGCACAACAGAACAGAAGTTCAGATCATGCAACCTGCATGCAGTTCAATAAAGACAGATGAAAGACTTTTTGCTTTTTTTAATATTGTACCACTGAGAGAAGAGATAAGATGTCACGATGAGTCTGGTGTGAGAGTGTTTGTGCTTTTCTGAGTGGAGCCTATTAGTCGATGAAGGCTCTCTAAGTGACTGTCAACCTTAAAACACTGGACTGGGATGGTATTACCTCCAATTATGTGCTTTGGGGCACTGGGGAAGAATGTGCGATACCTGCAGACATTTCTGTTACGTCTTTGAAAAGGAGCTACTTGTTCCCACCTTTCTTGTCTCCTTTCTCCGTTTCCCACTCTCATTGTTTTGGCCCCATTCACTGTTCTTCCTCTTTTCTTTTCAGACAGAAAATGTGACCCATCCTAACATATGCTCATTGTGTTAATCCCCTGCCAGAGCAAAATGAGAACTCGCCTCTCACCTGTCTTGACCCACACACCTTCTATCTCTTTAACACACTTTATTACATGCCGTGCATTTCAATTTGCAAGCCCAATCACCTGGATCTTATGAGCTGCTTGTTGAAAAGCAATTGAGTCTCATTCAATCTGTTCCCCTTATGTTCCTGCTGGATTTATGATTATTTTAAGAAATTAAAGGGCCCGCATTTACAGAGGCAACGTTTTTCTCTCTGGTTCTCTTCTCGCTGTGTTTTTTAAGCACTTTGTGTGATTGCACCCACCAGCCAAGTTTCCTTACAGTTGTTGCTTCCCTGGTCTTCTGTGGACCTTGATTTCAGAGTCGAAGGTTGGGTAGGGGGTGTGGGAATAATAGCACATGGAAATGGCCTGGTGATTGCCTTCCTTCTGGCGTAGTGATAGAGGGTTTGAGCGATCGCACACCTCCGGCCCCTCCCTCCTTGGTGGCTGATTAGCTTTGGAGCCCCGGAGCTCCGGAGTGACACAGTGGCTCATCAGACCCCGCTCAGACTGTCAGGGACCCATTTGATTGCACAATCCCTCATAATTGTCCCCTGTCCTGCTTTGGCGTACTGCGTACTACCATTTTGTTTCCATGCAACCTTTCCTGTAGGTTTTTCCAATTCTCCACATAAAATAGATAATATTAAAGGGCCCTCCATCCTGGAGAGTTGACTTACTAGCCCCAAGAAACAATAGCATTTCTGTCTGGGACGTCAGTGTGGCATAATTTCCCAATCAATACGTAGCAAAATTATTTTGCAATGCTTTACAGTTATTCATACAGACAAGTTCAAGGTTCAATGGAATCCACAGCTGTAGAAAAATAGGGCACAGTTGTTCTTTTTCTAAATCCATGTGCCTTGCCAGCTAACACCAGCAGTTGAAATGGGCCTGGTGCAATATATTTTTAGGAAGGCAATTGGAAAAGAATTGCCGCCATGGCATTTATAATTATTGAAGTGGAAGACAAGATTGAAAGTTAAAGCAGTCACAGCAGAGAACCTAGAGAGCTCCAGCCCCAGTTATTGATTGATATAGCTCGAGTAAGGGAACTGCCTGAAGTAAGGAACTTATCATAGACTGCATTAATTATTTTTATGTTCCAGCATTAGCCTCAGGGGACATTTGAGGTTCTTCAAGTCGAGACTAATCTTACTGTGATCAGGCTGCAATTCTCCAGCTCATATTCATTTATTAGTCTTTGGACACTGCAGTTGACATTTTTTTAGGTAGGACAAGTGTGTTATTGATTTATAGATTACAAAAAACAACAAAATATTACAAAATACAACAACAGAGTGGCAGGCCAAGGTGTTTGGTTGTTGTTGTTTTTTTCGAGAAAGAGGACCAAGAGTTTATTCCAACTGTTGTAATCTCATTTCCAGGCCTTCTAGGGAAAGTTTACTCCACGGTGTTGGAAATTCTCTGAGGCTCTCACCAACTAGATCGCAGAGGAGCAGTGCAACTTTCCTCCTGCCTGTGGAACAGTGGCCCAATGTAGCAGATCTTTATCCTCACTAAATTGCTAAGGAGATCATGGGGGGTTGGAAGTCCAGTCAATGTGTTTCGTGTATTTAAAAAAGGCTTCAGACCTGTTGGCATCTTCAAACGGTGACCTGTGACTGTAGTGGAACAGTTTGAAGTTGAAGTGTGAAGTAATTAGGGTGAGAGCCACCTTCTCTAACACAAAGGCCATGGTTCTCACCTGCAACAAGTTTGACTGCTCCATCTGGTTCAAGGTTCAATCTCTGTCTCAAGTTCAAGTATTTTAATGTCTTGTTTACGGCAGATGGTAGGATGGTGCAGGAGTTGGTTAAATGGACTTGGGCCTTATCTGTAGCACTGCTCTGGTCTGTGCCAGAGCAGAAAGAAAGGCAACAAATTCTAAAGTTCCATCTACATTTGAACCCTCACCTAAGGTCGTGACAGAAAAGTGAAAATCCTGGATACTAACAGCTAAAATTAGCTTCCTTAGGCTCAGAATTATCCATACACCCGGACATATTTAGCTTCAGGGGAATATTTTAATCTAGCCTTTTAATATAGCCTTCTGGTTGTGCCACAATACAGAATATACAGACAATACAGAATCTGTGGAGGAACCCAGATATTAGGGTGATCAAGAATCTTTTATCGTGGTGAAATATTTTCTGGGACACACTCCAGCTTAGGGTACACACAATAAACAGCAAGCAATAAATAAACAATGGGTACATGTAATAACACATCGAACGTTATGTACAGGATTTATTTTTTGAGAGATTAAAACATGCAGAACAAAACAGTCTTTAGGGTCTGCTAGGACTTGCACCGAGTTCTGAAGTCCATCATATTTAAATAAGAAACTTTGCAATGAACATTCCTGAAAGTTAACGGGCAACATTCTTAAACCTTAATATACAGTACTGTGCATTAACCTGAGCAATGAAACATTCCTGATGGTTAAGAGTGTCCAAAAATATGCGTTCAGAGTAGTAATATTGTTACATGTACAGAGAAAGGGGACCAGAGAGTTTATTCTAACTATTATAACTACTTGGCATTAAGGTTTATCAAAAAATGCTTTTGCATTGATTTTTAAGATTTATACGTAATCTTGACTTGAAATTTTTGTTCAAATATAAATAAAAATATATATTAAAAAAAATGTTAGCCCTTATACACTGTTCAATTATCTTTGTGAAATGCCTCTGTTATTTCCAATCAGTGATACACTTCTTGGTTCAATGAAATGACAACTTCAAATCTAAACCTGTCAGGGTTATGTATAACTTTGAGCCTACGGTGAGTAGCTGTCATCCAGCTGGATCTTGAAGTAGAACTGCTGCTCCTCGGCATCGTAAGGAGTCAGTTGAGGTGGTTCCGGCATCTAATCAAGTTGCCTGCCTTTGGATGATTTCTGTGCATGTCCCACTGGGAGGAAACTGTAGGGCTGGCCCAGAAGCTGCTGGAGGGACTGTATATCCTTTCTGGCTTAAAAAACTCCTTGGGATACCTCAGAATGAGCTGGAGAGTCGTTCTGGGGAGAAGGACGTCTGTATCACCCCTGGATTTATTTTTCTCAGATAATTGGAGTATGGATGGATAGATAAGGGATACAGAAATGTGCTGCACAAATTTAACTATTAGACACAGAGGTCATGCTTTATGTGGAATGTTGACCCATTGTTGGTAAAATGGAAGGTTAAAACTTCCACCTATTTGTTGTTTTATGACAAATTGTTGACAAAGATTAGGTTGTTACATACTCTGATTTCATAAGTGATGTTTTTAGATTCACTTCATCAAACTTATAGATCAAACCTTAGAATCAGAATCGGAATCAAGTTTAATCGCCAAGTAGGTTTGCACTTACAAAGAATTTCACTTGGTATTGATGGTGCAGACAAAAAATAAGAATACAGTAAAATAAGAAGTAAGTAGAATAAAGCAAACAATGTTTTTATCAAGAAGCCATATTTCCATTATAAATGGTAATTATAGAAAACTACATTGATAGTATTTGTTTAAGGATGGTGTCTTTAAAATAAACCATATGTCACATTTTAAGGTATGAAAATATGGTTGTGCTGAACAACCAGTATATAAACGTGTAGCACAGAGTTACATTTCTCCATTGCCTTGGGAAAAAGCTTTTCATTTTGTTAGACTTGTGGCTACAAAGGCTTTTGCCTGACTGCTGAGGCAGAAATAGTTTGTTGCTGGGGTGGTGTGGTTATTTGTAATCCCACAAGCTTTGAATTTGCAGAGTTGAGAGCACAGATCCAATGCTACTTGCACCAAAGAAGAGACAACTTCTGTCCGTGTTTATGGACTATTTCAGATTCTGTTTGTTTGGACTCTGAAGCAGGTGCTTGAGATGCTGTCGAGCTGTTTCATACCACATATTTATGTCTGTACAGACAGTAAATCTGGGTGCGGGTCCACAGCCATTAGGAATTTGGAGCAGCTAAAAGGAGCTTTTGAAACAGAGCGGATATGGTCATAATTCATAAAGATTCCTGCTGACATTTTGACCAAAATATTTTAACACATCTATTTTCTTTAGCCCCTAAAGCATTAATTTTGATAAATATCCAACCTACAAATATAGGAACAATTGACTTGCTGTTCAAATTGGAACAGAATAGATGCAATTACGATGAATCTCTATTTCTAAACTTAATAGAACTGAATTACCAGGAAGCTTCAACTTTATAGTAGTTCATAGTAGTTTTGCTCCTGCTCTAGTGATTTGGGAACCTTAAATTTCACCCAAGTTAAGGTCTAAAATTTAATTCTATTCTCTAAAAAAAGACCCGTAAAGCATCATAGACATTCATTTCTTGCCGATTATAGTTTGAAAACCAACCTTCTAGAAATCTCTAACTAGAATAAAGGTGTTCTACAGTCGTAACTTGTGATCTTAACAATATGAAACTGACTTAAAATGACTAATAACGGAGGATGTTTGTGACAATTTTCAGTTTTTAAACATTTAAAGCTATTAGGATCTGCTTAAAATTAATTATAACCAAACACATGCAAGTAGCAGCTATGTGCCTTGTTTCTTTCCAAACCTAAAATTTGTTAACAATATTAACCCCTTGAGGTTGTGATTATTTGAGGTTGTGATTAATTTGTATCTCAAAAGATCCCAGATATTGCAACATTCCCCCTAAAAGGTAGCTTTGACAGGCGAAGTGACTTTGAGTGTTGGTCCCTTAGCCTTCACAGATGTCTAAAAGCAAAAATCTGCTTCTCTTAATTGATTTAATTACGATTTGTACAATTTTAAAGCAATTTCGATTTTAATAACATATTTGCATGTAAACAGTGTTAAACACTGTGATATTGAATATGAGTATGTGGGTTTGAAAAAAAAGTATTCCTGTTGTAAAATGTAAAGTTTAATCAGAATTCAAAGGAAAATTGAATTCAACAGGAAATATAAGTTACCGAGTCTGGACTTGGAGATCCAAAACATGTTGTCTCCCTGGCTGTTCTTTGGGGTAGGTTTCTACTCTGCTAATTCTATTTCACCTTCCCACCTCTATTGGAAAAAATTGGTGAAAACATGGACCTCCGAAACTACCCTGTTCCTAGAAAAGATTCCCGCAACAGAAACAAACCTCCATACACAAAGTGGAGTACTTTATCCTGTGCATATGGACATCTTATTGCATGAGTCATAACATGTTTTTTGTCACCATCTAATCCAAAGAACACATTTTTTTTGTTGTAAAAAGGTCTTCGCTGAGCACTAACAAAGCAGGCTACCATCAAATGCATCAGATGGCAGTGTGACTTAATTATACTTTTAGATTCTTTGTTTCTGCCACTGGGGACAGATCCTGAACAACTGCTATGCCCACACAACCATCCCTTACTAAATAGGTTGGATGACCTCAGGTTACTTAGTTCAGCAGCTGCTTATCAGTCAGCAAAGACACATAAAATGACATCTTTCCTCCGGCTTCACCCATGCTGAAGACCAAACACAGGGCTTCCGTGCTGCAACTCTAAAAGACAACTTTCATGTTTTGTAAAATGATTTGCTCAGTTTATGATGTGTGCAATTGCATTTAAGTGTATGCCAGTTTGTATTTTATTTTCCAGCGAATATGTGATGACTGTGGCCACAGGCTTATTCCTCTCCCAACTTTCACCCAGTAAAAAGGCTTTTTTTCTTGTCAACATTTGGATCAAGCATCAAACCGGTCTTTGTTGTGCTTGTTTCCTCCTTTTATTTCTAAAAGCAGCTTTTACTTTGTTCAAATTTTTCTTTGCCCCTTCTGCCGTGTGTTCTACCTACGTCGACAAATTTGCTTGATTCATCTGCAATAGTCGCCGTTATTCCACCAAATGCACATTCACACATTCCTTATATTGTTGCTCCTCTCAAATGAAATTGGAATCAATGTCAGCTTTGTACAAGGTGATACACTTCATTGTGTTGGGAGAAACTTGAGACAAAATAAAGCTGCCATCAAATTCAGGATAAGCCCTTACATAAGCAGGGGCTGAGTGGATTGTTTTGACATGACACATTTGTTCAGTCAGAAAAGTGAGTCAAGGCGTTTGCCATCCAGACAAGGCCTCAGAGAAATCATCAGCTTTGTCAACGATCCCTGAAGAGTGCTGTAAAAAATGACATGTTGGTTTATTTTATCTTTTCATCGTTGTCTTGTGTTTGACTCATTGCACAATGAAAATAATCTAAAAAAGCAAGAGAGTAAAGTGTTTTTAGCAGTACCTTAAATGTTTTCTGCATTCATCTCATTAGTTAAACGATCTAAGCCATAGAGAGATGCACTGAAATCAATTTAACTTATTGTTTGATTGTATTGCTCTATCCACGGCTTTTTTAAACCTTTTATTTTCATTTTCTTTCTTTACCTCAGGGTTCTACAAAAGATAATTGTACTCTTAAAGCTGCAGTTGGTAGCTTTTGCGTAAATGCATTTCTTTACATACTTCTTAAAACTGTCACTATGTCTGGACAGTAAAACATGAGGCATGTAATCTGTGAAAAAAACAACAACAAAAAAAAAAACAAGCTCCTCTGCTTTCCTCCCAGTGGCTCTACTGCCATTTGCAGAAATACACAGCTCCAGAACAGAAACAACCAATCAGAGCAGGAAGGAATGGCTCTGAGTGGCTCTGAACCGTGTCAATCACCCTTATGTATGTGCTGCTCACACCCTATCCCCTGCACAGCAATACTGTCAATCAAGCCAGAGATGGGCTGCAGTTGTGTGGAGAAATGGCAGAGAAACAACCTGCTTCACACCTGCTCAGCAAACAAAGACGGTTGAAGCAGCACGGCAGGCTCCGCTGTTGGGGAGGAGCTGTGGAAGGAAGGGTGTATTGCAGCAGACAGCAAGGGGGAGGGGCCTGTAAGGTGTGCTTGTTCAAATTATCAGGCTAAGTCCACGTATTTCTTAAAAATTTATATGAAGGCTAGTGAGGATGTATTACTGACCAAGGAACCACACATATCACAAAATCAAGGACTGCATCTTCAGTTTAGGACTAAAGCGATAGTGCCTGCTGCCATCTTAAATTCTGTTTAATCTCATACATCTAAAAGAAAGACCTCTTTATCCAAATCCTCTTTGTAAGGAAATGCAATTTGATTCTATATCTTTCAATGGATATGAAAGGAGAAATCTCTTTTCATTTTTAATTTATCATGTCTCTTATTAAAAAAAAAAAGAAATTATCTCTCTTTATGAGTCTTCTTTCTGTTTTGCATGTGTCTAAGACAAAATCTGCTAGGATTGATCAATACAAGATATCACCACCTGTGGTTGAATTCATGGTGGTGCTGATTTCATTACGATGAAGTAATATCAATCTTTTGATATAAAGCCATGTCTACCCTGAGCCCCTGTTGCATTTGGCTTAATAAATTAGTTCACTGTGGGTGTTGCTGCTTATGCCACCCTTTTGAACTGAAAACTGAAGGCACTGGATGACTAATGCTTTACCACTCTGTGAGGGAAAATTGTATTTGCATTAGTGTACACTCAAATACATCACACCTCATAACAGCACTGAGCAGAACAGGAAAAAATAAAATCTGTTTCCTGATTATATGTTGCCTTAGAGCTGATTGTCTTTTGTTGCCATTTAGTTTATATCATTGGAAAATCAGAAATAATCTCTCGTTCACTGTGTAGTGTCATTAATGACTGCTGTTTTGCTTTTACCCCGCTATATATAACTCTTGTCCAACATCCACCCTCATTACAATTATTTTAAAATGGTTGAATATTATGTAAGATTTTCCAGAATTGTAAACCTTGGTGGTAATGTGTCACTACTGGCTATGGATATAGTCGTCTGTGCTAAAATTATGTGTTGTCAGATTGTTGACAAATTGCTTAGGGATAGACCATGGTGAATCTACTTGGAAAGACATTGAGTTTCAAATGTTCACACTGGAACTCCTTTACGTCCGTAAACAAGACAATTTAACGGTTTAACTTCAAAATAATGTTATACCTGATGTAGAATAGCAACACACCATAAGTAGTTGTTTATGTAAGTAGATACAAACGTAGTATACAAGGATGGGTTTGGGTGCATTACTAGGAACTTGCAGAGGCTCCTGAATAAAGAGAAAACCAGGTAAAGTTATTCTCTTTCAATTAAATGTAATACTTTCAATTAAATGTAATACTTTGACTATTTCAAACTACTGTTGTTCATCTTGTTAGATTTTACCCTTATACAATTGATTACATTTTATGTAACGCAAACACAGCTTAAATTTCAGTTTTTGCTTACATGTATTTTTGTGGCAGTTTAGGCAAACAGTATGGAGGGCCAGGTTTGCTTGCCAGAGTTATGTTTTATCAGATCTATGGAAGCTAAGGAATGAGATATCTTCCCCACCAATGCATAGTTGACCATCGATTTGATTGCCCATAATACTGTAACTAATACAAGCCACAAAATGTACAGATGACTAAGTTTGAAAGTGGAGGCAGGGAAAAGACAAGATCAATTACAAAAACAGTGATTTGAAGTATTGTAATGTAAGAAAAGAAACATCAATGAACTTTGCCATTGCTGCAGTCTTTGAGGAACCACGGAGGAGAAGGGACATCACAACTTGGCCTGGGAGTAGCCCTTGGTTGTAGTAAATATACTGTACTTTGCATCAGTAGCTTTTACAGTCAACATGCTGGTGATAATAGAAAACGACTAGGCGATAAAATGATATTTTATAGTAGAATTGGGGAGGAAAAATAATTTAGGTTTTAAAAGTACACAGTGATTTTAATAATCAATTCTGTTTCAGTTAAAACAGTTTAAGTACTGTGATATTATCTCTTTCCCATCTGCTTTAATAACCCTTGGTAATCCAGCTCTTTTTTCATGCAGCTAACAACATTTTGATATGCTGTTACAAAATGACTCCTAAGTGGGTATTTTATGCATGCTTTAAACCAGAATATGTCTTGTCGCAACCATTTTTCAGCAGTCACTACAATACAAGCCTATTGGGCTGAAATAATGGTGTTAAAACAGTTTTAGTGTGAAGTTGGGGTGCTGAAGTAACATTGTGGTTTTAAACTGGAAGCCCTGAGCACGGCCCTCTCCACAGGGTGGTGGAGGCTTTCTGATGACACCCTCAAAATATTTTATGTTAAAATTCGACATACTATTAATATTTTTCCGCAGTTCAACGCTCAGTATATTGACCTTGAATTTAATTTCTGAGTTTAATCTTAAATGCTATCAGTACAATGCCGGTTTAATTACTTAATCTATCTAGATTAATCAGCACACACAATTCTTACACACAAACTCCTTCACCTCAGTGCCTCTGGTCGATTAGCTTTTTGTAATTTTCTGTCAGAACACAGCAGACACCATGACATGAAAGGGGAAGGAACACTTTAATAAACACTGGACAAGTACTAGGCGTGTCGTTGCAATCAGGTAATTAGTCCTCCTTGGAGCTGCTTCCTAAAACTCTGGTTAAACAGAATCAAAAAGAATCATTAAATAAGCCATACAATTTTGATAACTAGCAATATTTGACAGTATACTTTCAGTTTGTTTATTTTTTTATTTTTTACTTTGATGCTATAACACAGCAACTTCAAAGTCTGTCCTAAGGTAACTTAATAGTGTAAGAGTGTTTGAATTCTTGTGTTGCTACTACTAAAAGAAGATCTTGCTATCATGACCTTGTCGAGGAGAATATTCATCCAAAGCCATTCAGATGGTGACATGCCTTTATTTCTCAACAGCCATTGACAGGAACAGTAGTAATTTAAATGTGGCAAGGCATTATAATATAAACCAAATTGGTTGCACACAACAGCTAATTTTGTTCTTTGATTTTAAACTAATGAAAAGAGAGTGCTGGTCTGTTTGTCCAACAGGCATGAATTTGTACATGCCTTTGAGAGATTTTGCACCAACTTTGTCAACCGATTAAAATTTATTGAGGATCTGAATCATAGTAAATGGTAACAGTGTGTAACATGAAGTCTTCGGAAATTATTATAGAATTAAACCTAATTATACGTGATTTTTAAGCATTTTTACAATTATTTATCTCCAGAGTACATCAAAATGCTTAGCAAACAAGTGAAATTAATGGAGACATTGTTGGCACAAAATGATTTCTGGGTATGACGTGGAACTGGTTTGGACAAACGGCCATTGAAAGAAGTGTTATAAAATCAGAGTACTTGTTTGCTTGTCCTTCGACAATCCACACAAGCGCTTTAAATAGGTTTAATATTTCATAGTATAATACAGTTACAGTTCAAAATAGCCCATCTTCACTTTCATACCTACTACAGAGACAGCATTTGCAATGTGGGAAACACTACAGTAGTGTGTTATTTTGCTGATGTTTGATTTGTGAATAACTGCTGCTGGCTTTTCTTTAATTAAAGCAAACATATGAGACAGGAGAGAATGCATAAATTAAAGTACATCATAACAGAGCTTCTGCATTATGACCATCTACCCAGTCCTGTCTTCTAATATTGCAAACTGTCATTGAATGTCCACGGTGTTAAATATTTGAATAGCCGTAGCGTTGCTTTAGGTCATTTTTAACTACTCGGTGAAGCTCCTGTTGTAGGAGGAAGAAGGTTTTTGTTTTTCTGTTAGGTAATTATTTAGTAATTTGATTCACCATTAATTATAGTTTACCCAGAGAAAAAGGCTGACAGTAAAATAATTTAAAAAATGGTGTCTCGCTCCAAGTATGGCAGTAGTACGAGTTTATCCTATTTTAGTATTGCTTTAGATTTCATCACTACCACAGCTATTGCTTTGGTTTAATGAAAGTGAGAATGTGTATGTATACACTGATGATGCCTTGGCTGGTCTTAGTGATGCCCAGAAGACATTTTGGTATTAATTAATTTTCAATGTAAATACAAACAAAATAATTGTGATGTAGATCTAAGAGGCACTGACAGTGAAAAAACGATAAGTTGTCCAAACACACCAACTAAAGGGAAGCACAGTAGGCAAGTCCAAGTACAAATAGTAGGCGATAATAAAACAAGACTAAGTGCTAACTTTTTACAAAGTTCTATATGGAGGGTGGCCATATTTTCTTTTTGAGGTTAGACTTTTATTATCCCACTCAGAATTTCAACTTTGAAATACCTTTGTTTTATTTTTCTGACAACAAATTTCTACTCCTCAGAAAAATTGGGATAAGTGTCTTTAGGACACAGAACAAGCACACATCCACATCCAATACATGCTTATTGTTCAAAAGGTGGTGGTACTTGGAAAATTTGGTGTCTTGAAGTGGTACTTCATATAAAATTAGTTAGAATCAGTTGCCTACAGTAAGTGGAACCAACTGCAATATCAACATTTTGACAATTTAACACTCATGGAAGCTAGTCTGCTTGAGCATTTACAATATTACATAAAATAAGAACCTGAGATGCAGATTTAATTCAAATCACTTAATAATGGATTTGATACAAAAATGTCTTTTTGATTTTACACAAGCCAATTTCAAAAAGACACCTAACAAAGCTGTTGTCAGTATTTTTAATGTGACTTTTTCATGTAGAAGCACGCACTGAGGAGTAAAGAATCTCTTTGCTGTTCAGTTTGTTACACCTTCTGAGCAGAGAAAAGGAATTATTAGATTTAATAGTATGTAGGAAAGGAAAAAGCAATGAATAAATAAGAGGTTATACAGTGCTGCAATTCAAATCAGCCTTGGTTTCAATTTGTTGATGGAATGGTAATAGCAAAGGCAGAGAGTGAAGGCAGAAAATGGTGTGTGATTTTCCCCCACTCGCTTGCATCAGACCATGCTAATTTACATTTTCATGCTCTCAAAATGAAAAGCAAACGTGTGTGTACAAGTTTTTTTATGAATAATTTTTTTATGAGGACTGCGTTTATTTCTTGATATAATTGTTTATTTGGTTAATTTGAAATAATTAATACCTGCTTTTGGTTTAAAGTTTTACAGTGAAGAACTACTTTCACTGCCAGTGGAGGCTCCTGGATCATTTTCATCATGTCTGAGTAGCCGTGTGGGTCTCTTCAAAGACCAAAAAAAAAAAAGTATGTGAATAAGAAAGCCACAGCACAAATGTCCCTCCTAATGACTCTCAGCAGGATGGCTCCTCATATCTTTTATGAGCCAGGAAGAAAGGCGTGCATCATTATGGGGTGCCCATGTGAAATTCACTAGCAGCATGATGCTCCACAAAAAGAATCCCCTCCTGGCAAATCGGGCGTAATGGGACACATTAGCGTATCGTTAGCCTGTTAGCATGCCTGGAGGTCAGACACTAGCTGCCAAATTCCTGCTGCTGTGGAAAAGAAGAGCTGGCTCTAGATGTCTGCTCAGTCATTTCAGAAAAGATAAGGCAGAGATGAAGACATCTCTTTAAATGGCTAAATATATTCCAGGGATGTAGGGAAGAAGGGGATTAACAAATACAATCTCAACCATTGTATCTGTTGTGGATGATAGGCAATCCCGAACACTGCAATTTGCAGTGCATTGCAAAAGTATTCACTCCCCTTGAAGATTTCCACTTGAGTTACATTATGATTGAAAGTGAAAGGAAAGTGATATATGGCTTTCTTATTTTCATGTGAATAAATTCTGGAATGTGTGGCTTACTTTGGCTATTAGGCCCTCTGAGTCTTTGCAGCGCTGCGTCCTACAGCAGCTACAGTTGCCAAGTCTTTAGTGGTATGTTTCTGCGAAGTTGGCAGAAACATACCATGATACTATGTCCCTGCTTAAGAAAATAACTCCTACTTCACAGTATTGCCAACAAGCTGTTTCATCCCTGAAAATGTTGTGTTTAGGGTGATAGATGGTGTTAAAATTACATTTTAGTCTTATCTGACTAGAGCATCTTCCCTTGCATGGCTTCTTCCATATCGGCCAGATTTGTGGAAGACACAACTAATGTTGGTCCTATTGAGAGCTCTCTCACCTGAGCTGTTGATTTCTGTAGTTCCTTCGGACTTACCGAAAACCTTTTTGTCTACTTCTTTGAGTTTTCTCTAAGCCGAAACCATCACTTATGTCTTAGTAAGTTTACATTTGTGCCACATTCTTTCCATTCTTGGATGATGGCTTGAACAGTGCTCTCTAAAGGCTCCCATATACTCGGGCGTACTGTGCGCATACTGTGAGCTGCGTGAACTCAAGCTCGGTGTCACATATGAAACAGTTTGATATAAACACTTCCTGCTGTCGAGCAGTTTATAGTGTGACACCGCGGACGTGGTTGTAAAAATTGAGCTCTACATGTACCTCATGTCTGACGCATGTCCGCACAAGTATGTGGGGGCCTTAAGAAGTTCAATGCCTAGGATATTGTTTTTTTTTTAACCTTACCCTGCTTTAAACGTCTCCACAAACTCCTCCCATACCTGTCTGCTGCTTCTTCACTAATGTTCTTTAATAGTCTCTTAGTGCTTCACAGACAGCTGTGTTGATACTTATGTAGTATTAGTCATTAATGTGTGCGTGACTTCTGGGGGTCGTTGTCGCCGTGGCTTTTATTTATGGCTATCAGTGAAAGTGCAGCTGAACATGTGAATGCATGTTCAAGATTTTTATTTGTAAAAAAATAAATTTGCACATTATCTTTTCACTTCTTGTTGATGTGTGAAAAACTTGCACAAATATGAATCATTTTCAAAGCTACTGGAGACAATTCTATTAGATTAAGTTATTCACAAAGGCACACCTTTGTTCCTCATACATAGGTACTTAAAACATTTAAAGAAAGCTCCAGTTTCATATCTTTTACAAATGTGTGTTTTAGCTTTTAACTTTTATAAGTCGCTTCTTATCCTCTTGTCTTGTATATTGTCTGTATTGTTTGTGTGATGGTTGCTACTGCTATTACTATTGCTCCAAACAAATTGTCCATCGGGGACCTATTAAAGTAAAGTCTAAAGTCTTAAGAATACGTCACAAATACTAAGGTTAAAATGCAGTGCGAAATAGTGTAGTGTTCCATTGTGTTATTGGATTAATAAACTGTATCAAAGTTCTGCTTTTAATGATTAATCAATTTCCCTGCTCCGAGTCTGGAACTGACTTGTGGAGAAACAGTAGAGGATAAAATGTCACCAGCCAGAGCTGGAGCAAAATATGAGTCTATAAAAGAGGAGAGGCACTTGAAGATGCCCAATGCATCAATCAAGGAAAATCTTTTATATTGAGAGTTGCTAATGGAGAGTTCGGGTGCATTTATTGGTTTGGCTTTCTCATAAACTTATAATACTCATCTCCCTCATACTTATGATGGTTTCATTATTAAAGTGTCAGTGCGTTGGAAAAAAAGAACATGAGGCTTGTTTACCCAAACAGTTTACAGGACAACATGGCACAGATACAAATAGAAGAAAGAAAATAATGCTGACAGAGAGAGAAAAGGAGTGTTCAGTTCGGGTGGGGAAATAGGCTGGTTCTAAAACTCACTTATCTGTTTGTCCACTTCTAATAGCTTGCTGATTGAAGTGTAACCTGAGATATCATCTAATTTTATTCTCTTTCCAAGGGATATGCACCATCACACCACATGCTCATTGACAAGGGAATGACAAATATCCAATAATGAACCAAATGATCTGTAAGAACCCATCGCACTATCTCACCGCGTCAAAAACAAGATGCTTCGATTTCAATGTAATGATACGTGACATTTCAATTCATCACCATGCAGTCTTCTCTGGAGCTGAAAGGTGGGAGATGAGGGAATTCTGGGCCGAACAAGAGCATGAGCTAGTCAGCAAATAATGGGCAAGTTATCTGTGAGAGATGACTATCAATTAAAGACACTTAAAGGCACTAATGATCAGCAAAGGGTTACTAATGAGGATATGTGAAGGTGGGAACGCATCTCTGGAAGTCAAGTGTGGCGTTAAGATTCCAGCAGTATGCTAAAAGCCATCAAGACACACAGGCCCACTCATCACACTCTCAAGGTCATTAGATGCTATAATCAACTTAGTTAGTATTGTTTTTGCGGGAAACAAAATTGCCTCGCTTTAAAGCGGCGGTGAGAAACCATGTACTGTGTTACAGCAGGTGATTACACTAATTAGTTCCCTCTGTCAGCTAGAAGGCATGCTAATCAGTGGAATCGTTTTGTGTGGTGTTTGGCTGGAATTAAAACTTGCAAACTCCGGGCCATTATCTGTCATACGGTTGCTTATTCCCACATTATAGGTGAGATTTTAAGACAATAAACTCAGCATGTTGCCTTCTAACTGTGAATAGAGGTCCAAACAATTAGTTAACATGCTTTATATATGGAACTAGTTTAAAAACAACAAGACATCATAAGCTATAAACGCTTATAGCTAATGATGAAAAAGCAAGCCCAGTAGTTTTAATTCAACTGATGCCTTAAAGCTATATGTGCTTTAGCTTTCTTTTTTTTTTCTATAATGGGTTTAGAGTCCTTGTGCTTTGTGCTTTGAAACAATAATTTTAATTCTTGCTTCATAAACATTTACAACCTTTTATTTTATGATTACGACATTAACCTAAATGAAGGTTACATATTCTTTACTATACTTTTCACTATTAATTATTACAAAAATGCCTAAACACAGTGTTACATCTCTTAAATCAAAGAATCAATAAAGGCCCTCTGCTAGCATTGTGGTACTTAATAAGTGGCTTTAGACAACAATTTTAAATTCTTGACCTTGGTCTTGTCTCGGTATCAATAAATTTGTACTCTGTCTTGTCTAAGCATTTTTCTCTCAAGATCAGTCAAGACCACAGCTGGTGAAACTGTTGGCTGCATTCAGATGTAGCCATACTTTTAATTTGAACATTTAAAAAAAAAATCTGATTTTCTTTAAATGTTTGCAGCAAAAAAAAAAAAAAAAAAACATTATTATGATTACAGAAATGGTCTTAAAAATTATCTTGTATTGGTTTTGTCTTTGTCTAAGACTTGGTCTCAGGTTAGGTGGTCTTGGCTTAAACACAAGCTTCTGCACTTTCCTACCACCAATAACCGGTTTGTGGCATTTGATGATCTAAAGGTTCTATACTATGAAGCATGTGACAATCTCACTGGTCTATGTAAACCATTTTACTGTGTTTTGGTTTTAAATATTCACACTAATATTAATATCTAATAGCTTCGTTTAGTATGTCCGGACCTTTTAAGACACCCTTACTTTCTTTGTATTTTGCATTTCTGTGTGTATTTTTTTATCTAATCTTTTTAAGGTGGGCTTAAAATAAAATTTATGATTTAATTTGGACAATTATTTTCATCTCTGGACCATGTTTTAAATGATTTATCATTTAAAAATCACACTTTGAATCACAAGTTCCTAAAACAGAAACAAAACAAGTCTTTATTAAAATGTTTAGTTACTGGACTAAACATGACTGAAATGACACTTTAAAAGTTTACAATAAAGCCAGAAAGCCTTTTTTTAAAAGATTAATATAAAGATGTGACGCATGATTCAAGATTTTCAAACAATACTTGGACTCACCCACCTGTGAGCGTATATGTGGCCATGTGAAGATTCAGCAACCTGACCAAGGTCACTTAAACACTTGCAGCAACGGTTGAGCAAGAAAGACATAGTTTTATTGCTTCCACAGCATACTTTTGCAAGAGCTTGTAGTGCTTTTTGTCACCTGCTGGAAGATGCAAGGACAAGCAGCAGATATGTGCATTTACAGTCATTCACTCACTCTACTTCTCCAAACACTCGGTCTGTGTCAGGGTTGCAATAAGGCTGCAGGCTAAACCTGCTGAGGTTTTGTAGTCCATCACAGAGATGACACTAAGACAAGTATTTAAAGTATTTATGTTGCATAATAATTCACAGTAGTTTACATAATACTTACCCATGTTTTTTGACTTGAACATTTCAATTTCATCAGATACTAAGGACTATTTGCACTTTTGTTTAGCTTCTCAGGAACTGTTGGCACCTTTAACTTGAACAATATGTCTTGATTTGTGTGTATATGTCGTGTGCATTCTGTCATTATGGTTACATAATAATAATAAAGATCATTGATTCTTATTTGTGTGGAATTTTAAGAAGGGATTTCTAACCAAAAGTAAAGTAAATAACATTTGCATCAATTAATGATATTTTCAGCCACCAGTATACTATTAACTCTGTTGCAGATTCTTTTTAAAGACATTGATTCTTAAAATGTTTGAATCTTTCAAAACGCAGAAGTTTTGTTCAAATCTAAATCACACGAGTAAATAAGTTGTGAAGGATGGGGCTCGCTGTGTTGAGGAGGGAAACATTGTCTGGGCTCGAAAGGGCATGATACCAATGACACAGAAAACTTTCTCCCACCTCAGGGTGTTTTATTATCTCCTTAGCAACCTGCTCACAGCTGACCCCTATTACCACCCTGGCATACAGGTCAGGCATGTATTACATCAAATAAAATGTATTTCCTGGAGATCTCATACACAAGGCCGATCGGAAACCCCAGAAATACTGAACAAACATGCTTCAGGACAATGAAGCTTGATGAAATAATTCTAGGAACATGTATTATCCCTCCCAAGTGACTGGGAGAAGCTGAAGGGTATTAAAAAATATATATATACTTGCATGACTAGCGGCATCTGATGATGGGATTTAAAAAGCCATCTTCTAATCCGATCGGTTTGCTCCCCACATATAAGTTGTCATTTCACCAACTATTGGATATTGAATATTTTTATATTTTATATTTTCCTAAACAATGCACCCTGTGGCCTTAAAATCTATAGTTATGGGAAGCAATTTGTGTCTCTGTTACACATAAGACCCTCTGACTCAGTCATCTTGTATTTATTCCAGAAAATTCAAAGCTACAAAGAAATTTACATCTTCCAAAGGTAATAGCTTTTTTTGTAAATTCTCTGACATTTAAAAAAAAAAAAAACATCCTGGTGAGGAGTAGCTTGTGTCAAGGTAAAGTGATTAGCTAAAAGCAAACACACAAAACCAAAAACAGAAAAACTAACAAACAAACAGAACCCTACAACTTTGGGAGAAATATGGCAGATGGTTAACAGCAGTTGACCAAATATGTCCTATTTTGTTAGCAAAACAGTTTAGTTTGAGTTATTTAGGTAACTGGTAAGCTTTATCTTTCAATGGGCCTGGTCACATACTATGACAATAACTTCAAGGAAACTGGGGACAACCAGGAAATTAGTTAAACTCACAGGGAAATTAGAACTAAATACTTGATAGTGTCTTTTATGAGCCTAAAAAGGATTTTGCACCAAGCGTGATCAACATGCATGAATATTGTTGTGCCATCCGTCTGCAGTACTGCAGAACTATCAGAGAACAAGTTTGCCACAACTGACACAGTTACGGTCAGTAGGACATCCTGTAATGCCTCGCTGTAAACATACAGCTCGGCTCAGTCAAAAACCAACCCAATCAAATACTTTTGTGCACTTTTTCACACTTGATCTTGGACTTTTTGTCTTTCTTTTTGCACCTCCACTAGGCAATGCTTACTCAGTAGGCTCCATTGCTTCTCCTTGTTTACTGATTGTGCACATGCTCAATATCGTACCTTGGGTCACGTCGTCTTGTAATGGTAAATGTACACAAAAGTGTTTTTTTTTTACCAACAAAGGGCAAAAGCAAAATGTGAAACACAGAAAAATATCTAATAAGCCAACAGGGCACAATAATTTAATCTGAAAACCTTTGTATGCAACCAGAGTGAGCTACTGGTGTAGAAATGTATCTATAGTATGTGACTAGACCTCTTTAACAGCGCTGTTAAAAATTGATTATTGTCCAAAAGAAATGTAGCACAAGTTCAAAGACATTGGTGCAGAAACCAGAATGAAATAGCTCAGCAGTGAAATTACTTACCATTTCAAGATAGACAAAATTAATAATTGCAACATCTTATTTTTATGTCCATTGAATGAAAATTGTGTCCCAGCAGTTTGTCCCTGAACTGATTAACATCTCCAGGAATCTTTAACTGATCATCTAAAATGAACTGTTGTCTGTACCCAACAAACAGCAGAATATAACTTTAAACAAAATTGAAGCTGGTGCGTTGATTCTAACAGTTATAATCAGAAATAACATGTTTCCAAAACTGCTGCAAACTGTAAAATAAGACTTCCCAAAATTAAAGCTCATACTTGCAGTTTACTGTTTTGCAAACAGCATAACACTCATATGTTGGCAACCACTCAACGGACGAGCGGTAGAAGGTCAATTGTAGACTGGAGTCCGGGTCTAAGAAGTGTAGACACTGCTGAGCCTTCCTGATGTCCACCTCGATGTGCTGTGTCAACAGAGCATATTAGTGTTGCAGTGGTGTTTCAAAGCACGCAAAAAAGCATTTGAAATCTTCTACTAGCGACAAATTCAAGTCTCCTGTCATCACATCGCAACCTCTTTAGTTAGTGATGTTCTAAATGTTTTGCCACAATTCCTGTGTGTTGTTGCTGGACAAGGGAGACTATATTCTCCTCTGATAGTCTGCCTTGGCTTTTTAGATTCCTCTCTTAAGGTCGGGTCCTGAGGAGAGTGTAGACCTGGCTGGTCATCCAGGGTTTCTGGTCAGGGAAAAAATAGGTTTTTCTTCAGGGTTTATTTAATTGACATTGATGTTATTACTTTAAAATATTATAGTGTGCCGATTTAAACAGACTTTCTTTTCATAATCTAATAAGATGCTCCATGTTTAGATTTAGAAAATCTAAAATAAATGAGAATTTAATAAAGAGTAGGAATATGTCCTCTGCCCAAATCTATGATTGATATTGACAGCTTTGTACTAATTCAACCTTGTCTTCCTGTTTTGTAAAAACACTGTATTTATACATATGTTATTATTTCCCAACAACTGTTTTTATATGTTTACGTTTATATATTTAAACTGAAAGCAAAGTGGAACTGAAGTCAGATTTCATGTTTGTGCTACAAACTTGTGGAGTATTGTGATTCTGTGGCTTTTGTCGAGGTAGATATAGAATAAATCCATATATAAAATACATCAATAAAAAAAACTATGTCTGGATTTTGGGATCATTCCAGGCAGTTCATCTGTGAACTCACGTCTGCAATGAGTGCATGATCCTCTGAGAAAAATAGAAAGTGTTATGTTATGGATGCCAGAAGCGGTAATTTTTCAACTATGATCATTTTAATATAGGTTTTTTCTCACCCCGTTTCCTCTGGCAAAGTCGAAGCGTGTCTGAATGAGGTTGTGTCGTTTGGTCATGTGGGTATGCTGGAGTAAATGACAAGCTTTCGTATATCTTGTAGGTTATTTTTTCAGTCACTCAGCTGTGGTAAGGAAATGGTGAAAGCATGCAGTACGTCAGTTATTATGTTTCTGTCCTTTAAAATGATGACGAGCATAGTCCTCCATACATTGCAAGAAAAGGTGTTATTCTTGAAGCGTAAAAATGAAGTCGTGCCTAAATTATTGTGCCGTGATGCACAAACAAATTGAACAACTCAGTCGACTTTGCATCGGTGTTAGTCTAACTTTCATTACTTAAGTCATGCACAGTGTAAAACATACTTTAAATATGATCAAATAACAAACCTGCATCATAGTTTAATCAATTGTAAATACACGTGGCCTATTTCACTGATTGATAATCAAGTGAAAGTCATGGTTTTGTTTAAAAATTAAAATCCAGATTAAAAGTTAAAATTAAATTAAAGTATAATTAAAAAGGTAATTTATATAGTGCACATTCAGATTCATTACACACAGTTTTTTCCCCTTGTAGCTATTTATTGCTCTTAATGTACTTGGATGTATCTTACAGTTAATTAAAATTCAGATTTGTTTCTCTGAAAAATGTATTAAGTAAGACCAATAAATAAAACTTTTTTTCACACAGTGATGTTAACACATTTAAAATTATATCAGTATACTGTACAGTAATGTACAATATATAGGATCAGCCTCTGGCATGGCTAAGTTATTACCAGAATTATTCTTGTTACTGAAATATGCTTTATAAATAAACTTGCCGTGCCTTAAAAAAAGCACAATTTGCTTTAATGGTGGCCTTTGGGTTTTCTTTGTTATTAGATTTACACAAGCTGTATTTGTGGGGGCATGATATTGATAATGTTTGTATCTCCCCTTGTTTTAAAGTTCAATATAATTCCTTCTTCTCTACCTAAAATGTTAAATGAATAGTAAGGCACAAGCTAACAAAAGTAATACATAAAATGTGTTTTTATTTTAATTGATTAATTAATGTAATGGCTACCTGATTGTGTTTTTTCTGTTTGAAAGTGAGTTTGCAGCTTCAGAACAGAGGAGCAGGGGATACATCTGCAGTTTAATCATTCTGAAACATTTTTTTTTTTTCAGGTCAATGTACAAGAAGTAGCTGAAATCACAGTACATGTGTATTTCATTTACATGTGTGATGATGATATTGTCAGCTGACATTCTTAAGAATTGGGATTTTATTAAAGAGGAACACTGACCTCCGTTCTATATAAGTGGCCACAATATAGCCCTAAATGACTGCTTTTTTATCAATATTTCAGACTTTTTTTCTTGTCTTTCTGACAACAAACTCATTGAAATATGTGAATGAGAATTGTTGTTTTGAGATTTTCTTTCTAAAATAAAATATTATCTGTGTAAACTACGAGAACACAAGACAAAGACCAGGGGTTTCATTTATAAAGCTTATGCATAAAATGGGATCTGAACCATATGTACGCCACTTTCCACGCAAAAGTTGGGAGGTATTAAAAAAAAAAAAACTTGACAGGAAAATGTGCTTTCCTCCCTGCAAGTCTGACCCATGTGTGCTCTCATTTTGGAGACAGGGGAATTTTGTGACGCAGATGGAGAAGGCCTGAATTGCAGCCAAACTGTTTGATGATCCCTCTCAAACATTAAATTTCTCTCCATATCAGACTTAAATCATGGATCGACTTCATCATAAGCATTCAAATCCGCTGTGCTATTCATCTTTGAGCTGGTCACACATAACTAAACGTAAGCACCCTTCAAAAAACATAAAAGTATGGCTATAAGCCGTAAAATCTGGAATACAGTCCTCAAAACATTTCATCAGGGTTTTCTACTATCACATTCATCTCCCTGATGATCACCAGGGTGAGATTAACGGATAAACTGTGACAAGGTGTGCAGCAATTACTTTAATTGCTGTAAACAGTCAAATACACTCATGCGTAATGCTGCGCGGCGGATGCATTGGCGCTGCTGGAGGACGTAGAAGGGAACGGGGTTTTAGTGATCAAAGTTTTATTCTGACCGATGATGATGACAGGCCAGTATGCTGCTTTAGACTACGAACATTGCATTGTGATATAACCTACAGGGGACAGTGGCTACAACCCCCCAGTTTCTGGGTCCAAACAGAGCGCACAGAACTCAGCCAAGCCTGTCAGCTTCCTAAACAGCTTTCTGCGTTATTTTATTCATCTGGTCTTTATCATCTAGGGGGAGACCTCTCCTTCCTCATGATTTCCCTCCTTCCTCAGATTGTCAGTCTGAACGCACAACCTCAGAGGAGTTTCAACGTGGAGCTCAGTGTGAGGCTGTCATACGGTGTTTAAAACGGTGATCAATTTAACTTTTTAACATGTTATCAATGTGGACAACATATGTGCTTTTTCCTCTGATTTACACATTTAATAAACTCCTCTCTGTGATTTTATTTCACAGCTTCTTAGTTGCTGTTTTTTTTCTCTGTTGTTTCCACATCACCATGATAAAAAAAAAGATCAGCTGAGCCATTTTAATCCACATAAACATTCATGAGGTGCTATGCATTGACCATTTATGGTTGAATCTGGGCGTGTAGAGGGTTGAACCTTAGGCGGAACCTGGTACCCAAACGTTCAGGTACAGCTGGGATCTATAAAGGGAAATTGCGTGCCGGTGTGCATGCGCATGGTTTTATAAATCAGAATAGTACTAATTGGTGGACAACATCATGACCTATACATGAATTTATACACTTCATTTCAGACAAAACGTAATGAATGAATGAGGACTTGTTCATGTGGGAGCTGTGAATCTATTTCAGGATGTTAAGGCAGTGAAAGATGAACATGAATTATTTCAATTTATTCTGAGGGAACTGAATTTAAAACCTTGTCCTTGTTACGTAAAAGTGAACTGGCACAACCATCAGTGGCTCCTACTGTTGTAGATTTGTTAAGGCTTGCACAGAAATACTGCAAATATCCAAACAAATCAAGGCAGGTTTCAAAGAACTATTGAAAGAACTACTCATTTCTTGGAGCAAACAAACCAACATCCTAATAATGCTTCAACATTACTAATTTAGATTTTTGTTCTTTATGTTTCACCTGATAAAGAGCTTTACTGAACTGACTTTTGTAGTCAGCTCCCTTTATTTTACTTAAAGTTGAAATTAATATTTTGAAACAATAAGTAAAACACTTGCATAATTCTGCTTTTTTGTATTTATAAAGCTTGATGTAACAAACTATATGGTAGCCACAGTGACTTCAAATGACTAACAAGCCTCCTGTGGTACCAAACAGTTTTCACCAAACTTAACTGCAACGGGGGGGAGCCTCTACATGAAGCTCTCAAGAGATGTTCCTACAGCACCCTCCCACACCTGCTTGGGACATGCCTTCCTACCAATCCCTTTCCTCATCCTCCTCCCACTGGCAGCAGGGCAGGCTGTAATTAATTTCCACATTTTAACTAGGAGGCAAAACGCTAGTGTCCTGGGACCGAGGCACGTGCCACCAGTCTAGGTTCTGGATTCAAGGGATTGGGATAATTAGCCCCCGGAAGATTGGGCAGACAGATGGAGAGAGTGGATGGTGGCACCTCATGGCCTGGGAGCCTGATCTCTTCCATTTCTTTCACTAGCTTATGGAGTAGCTGTAAACAATTATTTCCTGGGTGAAAAAAAAAATACAACACAAACAGCTGAATACTTTTGCCTTGGGATGATCTGTTTTTCTCCAGCTGACATACTTTTGGAAATATTTCAGCCTATGTGTCTATGACATAAACCCCCCACCCCCTAACTTTTTTACAAAACATGCAGAGCTGGGGGAAAAAAAAGAAGACAAATCCAAGCCTGAGCGTTACCGTGTATGAACACAAATATTTCCTAAAATGGGTGGCTGCTAATGTGTGCGTTGACTGTGCAGGCTCTTTTGACAGCAGCTATACTCTGTCTCACTCAGCCTGCAGGAGCCCTCAGTCACTTAATGAAAAAGTGAGTGGACTTGTTGCAAGTCACTGATGCGGAAAACAGATTAACTCGGGTGGGCCACACTAGTCCAATATCGTGTACAACAAAAGCAACACCTCAAGTGGGCATGGAGAGAGAAAAAAAAACAATGCATGATGAAAAATGTATCCATGCTGCAGTGGTGATTAGTGCCTATATTAAGATGGCTAACTTACAGGTGTATCTTAGTAAATTTTAATATCATAAAAACTTCAATTAAGTAATTCACTTAAAAAAGTGTAATTCTTATGTTATATATGGTCACCACACATATAATACTGTATTTCATTAGTATTTCTTACAATTTTGATGATTATGGTTTACAGCTAAGGGAACCTACACATTCAGTTTCAGAAAATTAGAACATGACACAAGACCAATGAAAACAGTATTTTAATGAAATGGTAGGTTATGGGAAAGTATCTCCAGGTACTGAACAGTATATGTACTCGATATCTGCGCTACTTTTGCAAGAATCACAGTATCAATGTGGCGTGTCATTGAGGCAATCAGCCCGTGCCTCTGCTGATGCGTTAAGGAGGGCCAGGTTGCATTAACAGCAGCCTCAAGCTTGTCGACTCTCTTAGGTCTGGTATCTCTCATCTTCCTCTTAGCAATAGCCCATGAAATTGCAATTGGATTTTTGGCGGATAAGTTTGTTGGCCATTAATATTTAGTGGTACCATGGGTATTTGAAAGGTGTTGGTGTTTTCGGCCGTTCGGAGAAAGAGCAGAGGAGCTTGTGGTAATTCAGAGTCGGGCCTACACACTGAATGATGATTTGGGTGTTGGTCCACTGTGTTTTTTCAAGCCCAGAGTCAGGGACCTTGATTTCAAAATTGAAAGAAATATTTACTTTCAAAAGAGAACTTTGGACCACTAAGCAACAGTCCAGTCCGTTGTCTTTTTAGTTGGAATAAAACGCTTATGACCTTGTCTCTGGTTTAGAAGTGGCTTAGTACAAGGAATGCAATTGTAGTCAATGTCATGCATGCATGTGTGTGTGGCTATAGTGGGTCTTCAAGCACTGACAGTCCACTTATTGTGACTCTCCCCCAAAGTCTTGAATTGGCTTCGCTTCTCAGTCCTCTGAATACTGCAATTATCACGGCTACTTGTGTATCTTTTTCTTCCACTCTTGTTACTTCCACCAGGCCTTGTATTAAGGTGATTTTATGTAACACAGTGTTAACAGGCAAACAGTTATTACCTTTTTTTGGCCTTCCCTTGAATGGAGGGTGTCATTGAATTGTCATAGTGATAACATTGCATTTTTGTGTCACAAATCCTTTATTGGTCCTATATAATACGCAAATCTTAGGAGAAACAAGCTTGTAAGCTGTAGCTTTAGTTTTTTTAAAACTATATTAGTAAAATAAGTTGACTAATTGTCAGTGTGGATTATTGTAATATTTTACTCTATTTATACATGTAGAAGATATTTTCTTGTGTCTCTCAAGGTAAAAAATTACTTTTAAACAGAAGTAGCCCCCTCCCGTGTTTAGCGTATTTAATTTAAACCTAGTTTAGTTATTATATCAATATTTTAACTGTGTTTTTACTTTCAATAATAAAAAAAATGAATTTAAAAATATCTATTAAGAAGTAATTAGCTGGACAGGCCAGATTATTAAAACTATACGATGATATATCGGTTTCATTAAAATGAAATAAAAGAGAAACAACTTTTTATATGAGTAGTGTCAAAAAGACCATGTGAATAATGCATAAATCAATCATAGAGGACACTTTTTAAGCATCCATTGGTTGAGGCACGCACACAGAATGGACAAAGGAAAAAATTAATTAACTCATTAAAGGTTCCTAAATAGTAATTCATTGTGTTTTCTGTGCAAAAGCGAGTTGGCTGTGCACAAGGGGGTAATTCATCCTACCACAAAATCAAAACACCTCATGTTACTGAGTGTTGATACACAGCTCAAATCGCTTTCAATTCACACCATGAGCAAAGTGCAACACTCAATATTTGCTGTCCAGGCAATCCGCTGTTACAATTGGCCTTTCATGTGTTCCTAGAGATAATTTCCGGCTGAGATGTTATATAATTCAGACCCCGCAAACACAGCTTCCCTGTCAGTTTCCCAGTTTCCAAGCGGTCAGTATCAGGGTATTTCTTTGTGTCTCTGAACAGCTGCATTAGAGACAAACCGGCAGTTTTCTTAAAAGTTCAGAACTTTTATCTAGAAGAACCCATACATACACACTTAAACTCACAGAGACACAAAAAGGAAAGTGCTCTTCAGGAAATCCTGGGAGCTGCGACTTTTTTCTAGGTAGCCAAATGCAGCAGTGTGCATCTGTTCACTTCTTACGGGGAGCAGTGGAACGATGGTGACTTACTGTTCCCAGCTGCACAGCTACACTCATATGTTACACCAGGTCTTAATATTTAGCAATGAACTGTAAAAACACCAAGAATCGGTTATTCAGATTTTAAGTAACTGTTTAAATGAGTGGAGCTTAGTGCAGATTTCAGAGAATGTATAGTTAAAAAAATATATATATTTTAACCCGAAACATTACATCCAACCCCGTCTATCCTAATTATATTAAAATATAATTTGTTTTTCCTTTGAGTTTACATTGATCCGACACTCTTTTAACGTGTACTAGGCTGGGTGAAAGTTTTCATGAAGGCCACTTTAGATCTCTGAAAAAAAAAAAGATTAATCTTAATTTATTGGGCCAGAAACTGTCATTTCATTTCAGCTTTCATTCTGTCATTGCATCATCTCAGTATCTGGTCAAGCTGACAAAACACATTGAACTGCAGTCAAAATATCATTGTGTGCAATTTTGGAATCACAAAAGGCTGCTTTGAAGCAATATTTGGAAGCATACTTTATTCCAAATCCAATTTGCCAAACACTTTACATGCCAAAGTTATATTTGCCTAGTTAGATGGATTTTCACTTCCCTTGATGCCCATATCTGACATGCATTTTTTTTGCAAAAGAGAAGCACAGCTTCCACGAAGAGAGGTGGAGGGCATCATGATGATGGAAAAAAATTAAATAAAAAAAAAAAGTCAGAGAGATGTGGATTATATGAGATACTGTCATCTCAGTATTCAGGTACAATCATCTAATCACACGTTTGTCTAATATGCAGCTTGAGATCCTAGCTCTAAAGGTGTTTCTTGATCATTTGAAATTGCTCGAGTGTGTTGAAATAGTAACCTGTCAAGGGTGTAAACCCTTGTTTTTCAAACATGATTAAACTGGTTGAGTAAATGGATGGAGACATGATATTAACTAACAACTATTTAAATAATAATATAAGTACCAATATATTGAAGTGTATTCAACCGCTTTTATGGCTATTTGTCATTTAAGGTGGGCTTCAGTCTATTTACAAGGGACGAAAAGAAGATACAACTGTTCAATATCTTCTCTGATTAGTTTTTTGAGGCTTTTTGAGCAAAGCCATAAAACACAAATGAACTAAGTGGAAATGATACCTAGAGAATAAAAGTTTTTTTGTGCTATTAACAGAAAACCATGCAAGATAAATCTGTGGGAATATAGTACTATAATAATTATTGGATTCATGGATTAGAAAATACATTGTTTCAACATTTATTCGAGGCTTTATTAGGTGCCAAATATGAGCTAATGACAAATGAAGTAGTTTGCAGGGTGATAGTTGCAAGTTTTGATTGTAGCCATATCTTGAAAGGGTTACAATGAAGTAAATCAAAATTATCCGGTACTTACACATGCACAGTTGTTCAAAAAAAAGGTGTGCTTGACTGCGAGCCGCTAGAGTGTAAGGGATTAAAATTTAATGAAGTTAATGTTGCAAAATTAATTAGATAATCAAGCCTATAAATGAGTTTTATTATCATTGTCACACACAGGTCTCAGTGATATAGGTCTTCTATTTTATCTGTCCACTGCCCCTCCTGGCTCTAAATTATACAAGCTGATGAAATTTGACATCAAAATCTGCTGCCATCATTATGTACTGAAGGTACATAAATGCAACATAAGGTATAAGGGGAGAAAAAAAATCACATACCTGTCTTTCTCTTAGCATATTGTAACAGCATCACTGGCTAGACTAATATTACATGCCTCCCAACATGTGTGCAGCCTAACGAGTCCCATCGCCGGCTGACAGTTTTGGCTGGAGCTTTACTCTCCAAGTGGGTTTCTTCACTTTTTGCTTCCTCGCCCTGTGAAAAGGCACGGGGAAAAAAATAAGTGACAGTTAACTCCAGAGGCTCCTGCGCAGTGGTGCAACATGTCTGAGGCTGCTATCTGACAGACAGCAGTAGGGGGCCTGTAAATTGTGAAAAAGGCTGAGGTAATGTGGGGGGCCTGGCAGTAAAGGAGGGGAGCCAGAAGTATGTTGAAGGCTGTTGACAGGTAGACAGCAGGAGTGTGTAAAAAGGATATGCTTCTACCTGTCTGTGCAAAGGGGCTACATCAATCTTTGTGTCTTTGATATCATCCTTTTTAGAAAAAAAAATATATATGATAAGATGTTTATATGAATTTCAGGTGTATGGACTGTGTGGTTAGCTCTCTCTCCCCTTGTATTAAAAGGCCATAAAACTGTCTCCTCCCTCCATTCTACTGATGTGCTTTGTAGATATCCAGTTGCTCTTTTAAAATGTCAAAGAAATGGCTTCTTGTTGAGCAGCAATCCCTCTTTCAACTGTTCTGGGGGAAAAAAATGGTGAATGGAAAACTGCCTTTGAGGTCAAACTATTGAAGTGCTACAGTTTCCATTCTGTGTAATTAGACTTTACTCTGAAGTAAACGGCACTATATGAATTAATTCCTGCCCAATCCCCGTTCTTAATGAAGTTGACCTTCAGGTTCTGAATAGAGTGTGCAAATTGAATGTAAAATAACAGGTTATTTTTCATCTTAGGAATGGTATTGTTTTACACTTACAGGCCAGACTTCGGTTTAAAATATGTCAAACTCATGTAATTTTATTTTAACTCTCTTTATTACATTTTAAACAGCTCAACATACAATTGCAACCACTTTAACAAGCGTCAAGAATTACAAGTAGTGTATGTCAGTTTCTACCTTGCTCAAACCTCCATTTTTGTGGCACTAGTGGCCTTTAATGACAGCAAGGGGCTGACAGAGAGGGAGAAGACATGCAGCAAAGGTTCACAGGCCAGAGTCAAACCCAGGATGGCCAGGTTGAGGACTAATGCCTCTGTATATGGTTCACATGTGCTACCCCAGCATCACCGGTGTGCCGGTATTTTCTTTTTTAACTGTTTTAAATGTAACCTTCTACATTGCATGTCTCTGACTCAGAGACATCAGTTTACAGAAACAAGTATTGTGCATTTTTAGTCTATTGGCCACTAAGTGTTAAATGTATTCTTCAGTGTTTTTTTTATTCTCTACTACTGCAACAAAACAGAGCAAAAATGTGAGCAGGAACACCCCTAAAAACATGACATAGGCTCATCCTAATTTGGCAACAAGAACAAAACGGGTGAAAGGGGTTAGTCAAGGGAACTCCTATTATTTTCAGAAACATTATTATTTTCCGACCTGGAACTCAAAACTGCTACATATTGATATGTTTTCAAAACTGTAATCAAACATTTAAAAAAAACTTTGTCCATGTGCTACACCTAACAATCAATCCCTCTTTGATTTGTACGACACAAAGCTTTTTGTATTGACCTTTTTTTAAAGTTAATTCCTCACTCTTGCTGTATCTTAGTTTCGTTTCGCATTCATTCTTTCAAAGGCAAATAAAATCTGCTGTTTGTGTCAAATTTCTGGCTGTAGATTCTCGACAGATTTAGAGGCTAAATGTGGGTCACCAGAAGGAGACAGGTGGAAGCTGAGCAAGCTTAATTGCTACACATCTCCTAAGGTTTGAGAGGAAAGCAAATAAGATTGTCTCTACAGAAGTCAAACAAGGCTACAAAAAATGCTTAGACTAGATATTATCAGGACAAATGGCGCAAACGTGATATATCTTATTAGCCCACGTCTCATTCCAGTCATAAATCTCTTCAAGGGAGCAGAGAGAACATCCAGAGCACCACAAACATTTTTGTCTAAACTAAGCTTTGTTCTACCTTTTTTGAGAAATGCATGCACACTGTTTTTTTTTTTTTTTTTAACAACAGAGGCTGGAAGAAAGAACAACCTTGTAGAATCACACTGCTGACTATAGCTTGAAAGAAGAATTATGTCCAGATTAGTTAGTAAGCAATCATTTAATTTTCCTTGTCACAATGAATAAGGATTAATTTGCAGGCAAATGTTACAAAATGAATCATTGAGCAACTCATCTCCCAGGCCAAATTAATCTTGAGGATTGATGGGGTGCATGTAACCTGTGATCGGAGGAACATATTTCATGTGCCATTGGTTGGTACACTTTGCATTCACAGGGGCATTACAAAATGATGACTTGATTCTGACTGGATGTCCCCATTTAGAATCTAGGTTATATAAACAAACAAGAGACATTGGTTGGGCAGCAGACCGGATTGTGATTGCTTAGTAAGTCAGCTTTTTAATTAAGTTCATTAACGGATTATGACAGTTACTGAAATGTTGTGGATCCCATGTAATGGCTCATGAAGCGTCCCTTCCTGATTTCAGCAGATACACAAAATGATTTATTGGAATGTCCTTTAAAAGCTGAGTGAGGCTTCCTTGCTGTTTGGGTTTGCTACTCAGCAATATGCATCAGTTCAGCTTCTCTACGAATTTATTATCTGCAGTCTGCCATTCTCCCTCATAAACTCACAACATAATGTAATGAACAAGGTAGAACAGGTCATATTTTAGTTTTACTAAAAATCATACCACTTCCTTTTGACTGTACTTTGAATGATAGAACATAGATATTTGTTTTCACATGCATAGTGGCTGCACAGTTCCCTGCTGTTTTAAAGCAAATTACTGTTACTCAACTAGTTATGTTTGCTGACAGTTTTTTGCAGCTGCACTTTTGGCTCTCTTTGGGTCAGGTGTTACGCTTGCTTTAGGCTCTTGATCACAGATGCACCCTTGAGATTTTCCAGATAGGATTTAATAGCTGCCTTTAGCATATGCCCTTATTTTACTGTCAGAGCAAAGACTCTCTTAGGTTTAATAGAATTAGCAACATGACATAATAGTTCTTAGCAACCTTTAACATTGCAGCTTATGTCTCCTTTTAAGGAAACTTGAATTACTTAGATTACATCAGTGTCAGTACAGTGGTGGTAGCTGGAAGTCTATGAGGCAGGGTGATGCAAAACACAAAAAAGCTTTAATAAAAAGGCCCAGCTCAAAATCTAGAATCCAGGGTAAACGCATGCAGTAAACGGGACAGAAACAGCAATGAAATCATAGGAACAAGGCGAGGGAACATCAGTTGGAAATAAACGACTAGAGATGCCGTAGGTTAGTGAATTTGTCCGGTTTAACATTGATTAGACACATATTGTTACAAGTCAATCACAACAACAATGCAGAAATCAGCTCTCCTCTGACAGCATTCATTTTTTTTCTCCACTGTATGGCCAAGTCTTTAACAATGGCCGCACATGTGACATCAGCGCCATGATGCGCCAGACCCTAAAACTCAGTCTTGTCATGTACACACGCAGGCTCAACAACAGAGTTTTTAGAAATCTCCATTTTGACTGGAGTTTTAAGAATCATTCATTTTTAGATATATAAAACGTTGTTTGCATGTGGATGAAAGACATAACTGCATAAAAATGTATCTTCTATGTGTGGACCAGGCCTGAGAGAACCCTGAACCAGTCCTAAGAAGCCGGCATAAATTTTCCGCCGTTCTGAGTACTGCATGTGTATATTCAGATCAAACGTGTGAAATTCTGTTTCCTGCGATGTCATGACGAGGTGCATTCATATTTAGGGTTCAGCTAACCTTCACAGATTTTTATTTTAAGGCTCTAGGAGTGCCCCAGAGTCTTCAGATAATTTTTAGACCAAATTAATCCCAAATTAGGTCAACTTTTACTTTCAGATTCAAGTATTTGGCATGCTGAGGTGAGTGAATCTTCATCAGTGCAGACAGTCTCACTACAAAGCCGATTATCAATTTATTAAGTCAACCCAGAATTATTGACTCTTGATATTTTCGTGCTAATGTAAATCAAGGGGAGTTGGTATAAGAAGATAAAACCAATACAATGTCTGAATCCACAAATTAATACATTCATCAGTATCACATTGGATCATTGTATATTGTATCATATGAAATGCTACAAGTTCAAATTGTTTAGCACAAGAGGATGTTTTTGCCTTACTATTTTAAATGATTAGTTGGTTTGGGATTTTAAGAAATTTGAATGTAAACATAATTGTAGAAACACAATATGTGGCTATTTGGAGAGTATGATGGGTTCTGCACTCACACACTGTTGCTAATTTTAGAAGTAGACACTATAATTAGGAAACATTTTCTTCAACGTTTAATAGGAGCAGATAAATCAGTAATTGTTTTAGTATCAGTTTATGCAGAGATTTTCTGGTGACAGTATGACGTAGTAGGTTAGACGTTTCAGGCTAACGGCGCAAGGGGTAGTGTGAACCCACGTATGGACCCCTCAGTCCTCAATGTGGCAGTCCTGGGTTCAATTCCCAGCCTGTGGAGCTCTGGCACATATTTTACCCCTCTCAACCCTATTTCCTGTCAGTCCACTTTTAAATAAAGGCTTCAAGTTCAAAAAAGAGGATTTTCACTCTAAGTTATTCTGACAACATAACCAGGTGAAAAGAGAACCAGGTTCATGATACTGAACATCTCACATTGAACCAAAGGTTACCTCAATGGAGGACTATTTTTGCCCTGTTGCTAAATTGTTTTTCAAGGTTTTAATTAGAATAAATCTTCTGATTGTCAGTGAAGTTTTGATTTGGTATTTTAAATATGAACCTATACATGTTCTGAGTAATCATCAGTACTTTTCTGAGTCTAGTACTCTGGGAGAACAAAATAAAGTGCAAAAGATAACTAAGTGCATAGGCAAAATAAGTCCATATAGCAGCACAAAGATAAAACAAATGTATTACAAGCAACATCATATAAATATCACACATGAACACTTGAATTGACACTTGAAATGTAAAAACCAAAAACAGTTGCTGGACATGACTTTTGCAGGATGAGCCATTTGCAAGGGAAAAAATTGTCCTTTAGCACAAGTAATTTTCAGCTGTGGCAAGTTGACCACAGACATATAAAGCAGAAGACCAATACATTTCTTCAGCTCATCAGTGGAAACTAATGTCCAAAGAAATAACTTCCCCTTCCCCTGGTTAGCCCTCCTGGTTCGATTTTTTAGTGGTGCACTGGACAAGGTGTTAGAAAACCTCTGCATCATCCAGAACCTCTGAACTGCTCCTCATCAGCAGAGAAAACACTGATGAGGAAAAAAAGGACGAGAAAAATTGTCAAGTCAAAATCATGTGCAGAGTTGGTTGAATTTCCCCAAACTGAGACTTTTTTTTCAGTAACAAGCGCTATCAGTTTTCCACAGAAAAATACACATAATAAAAAAAAAAAATATTTTACACAAGGCATTATGTCAACACCTGTCACTGGAGGACTCACCATCAGATGGGGTCAGCACTGACAGTAAAATGGAAAATAACACATTATTGCAGGAAACTTGGTCATTTTCATCAGTGTAATATGTTCAAATATTAGGTATCTCTGACATTATGACACGCACATGCTTTGGCATATAATTCTAATCAAAAAGCGGTGCTAAAACCTTTTTGTAAACCAAACAACTTCTGCTAAACATACCTCCGTTAAGAAGAAGCGTCCTCCATTTCGCTCTCCTTCTGTATGACCCTTAGTAGCCGTGTTATGGTCCTTGACGGTGTCCCAGATATTATAAGTATGTCTTATAAAACACAGATCCACTCAGTCTCACACACTCGCACACAAGCAGAAACACAGAAATACTGTTAAGTCACACTGAAAACACCAGTGCGTTGCTCGCCTTCTCCCTTCTTCCAATCACTCTCCGCTTTTCCGTCCCTCGTGTGTTTGAGCTGCATTTTTTTGTGGCACTAGTCAGAATTACCATAATGTTTCCCATACATCATATACTGACAGAATCCACAGATTATCCACTTTCTGTCAATGTTGGAATTTTTCAGATTGAGCGAGCCTTCATGGAGTTACAGTAAAACTTCTCCAGACAAAGCTGTGCTTAGGCGAGCCATTACCAAGGCGCTATTGCGGAAGGAAAAGGGTAGACAACTGAGGACTGAACCTGGTAGAAGTGATGACAATGTGAAGTGAAAGAGGTTTTCTGTTAAATGGGGAATTTTTTATTTATTTTTTTTGATGGTTGGGGAAAGACATTCACAACCTGGCAGGTTGTTCTGACTTTATGACGTCTTTAACTGCATATAACATAAACGAGCAAAAATGAAATATCAACTACCAGAGATCACCTCCTGAATATTAGGGCCTGATAATCTAATCTGTGGATTTACTGACGCTAATCATTATTTAGGACATCATTCTGTGGTGGTGTATGAGGCTAACTTCCCATCTTTACAGCAGTGGACTTGGGTTCAAATCTTAGTCAGGAAGGGCATATGGTGTGAAAGCTCTGCCATGTCTGTGTGCAAGTCATGGTGACTTGCTGTGGTGACCCCTTAATGAGAGAGCCTCTCAAAAGGACTAGATTTCAGGAGAATATTTTTATACTGAGAATTAAACAAATTTTTATGTTAATATTTGTCACAGGGTCTCACTGAAAGATCTCAAAGAAGCGTACTTGCGCTGATGCATCATTTGAAATAATGTCAAAACAAATAAACTGCACCTACCCAGTTAACAACTGCAACAATCCCTAAATCAACACTTGAAAGTACAAGAGTGTAAAAAATCCTCCAAAATACATATTTAAAAGACTAGACTCATACATGACTTTAAGAGCACAGTTAGTTGCCCTGCTGCATTGCAAGAAGGACCTGGGTTCAAATCCTGGCATGGGTCTTTTTACATGGAGTTTGCATATTCTTCCTGTGCATGCATGGCTTCTCCTCCTACAGTACAAAACCACAAGTGTTAGGTTTACTGGTCTCTTCAATTTCTCTTAGGTGTGTGCATACATGTGTGTCTCAACGTTGCCCAGTGACGGACTGGTCATCTATCCAGGGTGTACCGTGCTATCACCCTATGTCCGCTGGAGTTAGGCACCAGCCCCCCCCCAATTCAAGGAGCCAATTCAACATACAACAGATTCCCACTGAGAGATTATATGCATACAAACAGTTGATTCCCCCTTTTGAAAATATGCATTTCAAAGATGGCAGCCATGAAATTTTTGGGATGAATATTTTTGTTTTTAACCTCATTATATTTGGAAGAAAAGGCTTCAATAGTGTCATAATCTAACTCTGAAGTGTTGCTGGAAAATCTTAAGTACAACAAAAACAAATATTTCTGTTTGACAATCTGTTAAACAAAATGTTATTTTAGCTGTTATTATTTCTCTTCAATCATAGCTAATATGACAGAAAACGGTCATCATGGTCCCCCTTGAAATGGTCTGGTCAAAACTAATTTGATTGTTTTCCATACTAAACTAATTAAGAGAGCCGTTTTTTTGAAGGTAGAGTAGTTAAGGCTCATTGTCTCACCACAGATTTCGACATTAAAACCATTTCAACTATCTATTTTTTTTTGTCCAAAAATGTGACAACTCCCACCCTAAGATGCTTTGTTTTATAGGTGGATTTAAATTTATAATAATGGATATTGTAGAAGATGGTGTGCAGATGGTGTGCTGTACATTGATCTTAATTTAATATTGCTTATCAACATATCTTAACACAGCAGCCATGTTAAATAATGCTTTTTATATTAAAACCACATACTTGCTGGATATTATGAGACTTCTAACAAAACATTTAGCATATTATTGTTTCTAAATAAATCATTTAGGAAACTGATTTAAATTTTATCATTCATTTAGATGAGGAAATAAGGCTATTGTAGCAGCATAGTTTCATGCATTTGCATGATTTATGCACCTTTAAATGTAGGTTTCAATCTAGCACTTCTGGACTGGGAATGTATGTTCAAAGTTTGTCTTATAGCACCTGGACAGTCTGCGGTCCCTTCTTTTCATCAATGAAAAGCATATATGTTGGGTGTGATATGCAGCAGCATCTACTGAGTGTGTTTAAACGAAACAGGAGTTCACAGGACTAAATTCATGACTTTAAGTTGACTGTTGTTAAAGGTACATGAAACAAATAATTAGCTTAGTAATTACAGCTGATAATAACTTTGTCAAATGTGGGTTTATTAGTTTTTCTTCTTTTTCTGTGAGTATTCAGTTCCCAACCTTACTTAACTGATTTCTTAAGTCTTTAACACATTTTAGCATTCCCTGATGAACCATATGTATTTAACTGCCTCCCTTACAAATTAAGTTGCAAGGGAGGCATTTGGTCATATTCCAATTGTACATTACAAATTACTATACAGCTGGTTTTAACAAACATTATTTGCAGACTATCAAAGGTGATAAAAACATGGACACCATTATAATGGCAGGAGGTTTGTCATTTCTTACTAATGATACTTCTTGATGTAAGCAACCTACTTTTAAATAGAAAAGAAACAGCTTAACTCACACTTCTCCTGTTTTAAATTATTTAGGATCACCACAATTGTTTCTGCTTGCCAAATATTACAATGATGGTATTTAAAAAACTGTAGTTTTCAAGTTAGCATAGTTATTTCAAAGACTATTATCCTTTTTTTAAATCTATCCTTTAAAGTAGCACTGGGAGTACTGTGCTCTACACCAGGGGTCTTCAAACCTGGTCCTCAAGACTCACTGTCCTGCATGTTTTAGATGTGTCTCTGCTCCACCACACCTGAATCAAATGATTGCATGACCTCCTCAGCAGCCAACAAGGGCTGCAGAGGCCTGTTAATCACCAATTTATTTAGGTCAAGTGGGTGAGGGGAGGGAAACACCTAAACCTTGCACCCTGGTCTTCAGGACCAGGGTTGAAGACCCCTGATTTATGGTATACTGCGTTAAACTAGAAAAACTCACTGTGGCTCTTTATCTAGCATTCCAATAAAATAAAATAATGTTGATGACTTTTTAGCTTCCTTTTGTGCCATGGTATTGGCAAATGGTCAATACCTACTAAAAACTCTATACACAAAAGAAAGCTGAAACACCTATTTGCATTACCAGCAGAGTATGTATGCATCCTTGTCTATCTACAGTCTGCCATCTGCATCATCCATGACTAATTATGGAATTGTGTGTTCCCTGACTCCATAAATGTTTGAGTTTTTTTTTCTTTGCACGACCAAAGTTTTCCTTTTAAGTAAGAATATTAATCTTGGATAAGAACCTTTGCAATCAACTGATAATGTCAGCAGAATAATTATAAAGGACAAGCATTGGGTAGATGTCAACAAGCAAGCAATTTATGCTGATCACATTTTGCCGTAGGGATAACAGACCGGTGGCTTTTGCATGATGGCATGTGATTGAGTATGCAGTATAGAGTGCAATTCAAGCTGAGAGAAGATAACCAAACGTGTGTTGATTTCAGTTTATAACTTTTTTGTGTAAAAGCAAACCAAAATTAAGAGTATTTAATTTTCAAAGTACCAAATTTTCATCTGGACAGGACACAATAAAAATTAAGGCAGAAAACAATTTTTACAAGGGAAAACAATCCTACAAATGCAGACCTAAAGACATCACAACCGGTATCTTTTTAAAAAAAATGTATGAAAACAGTTTTATAACTCTGTGTCTAAACACATATACTTGGAAATATGTGTATATATATTTTGCTCAAAATGAAGAACTGTCAGTTTTGGCACAAGAATAGCTAACATCTAATTTAATGAATTAAATCATATCCCAGGGAAATACACAAAAATACAAATTTACCTCAGTAGCTGTACATGAGCTTTCTATCAGTCGTTGAAACACAATTTACTGTCCAAATGTTGGTCCACAATCTTAAAATGTCAGTCCAATACCACACACACATAAAATGTAAAAGTAAAAAAAAAAAATAGACCAGATGCAGCCAAGTCAATATTTCTGCTGCTGTATTCAACTAAACAATCAAACAGGATAACTATGCACCTACTCTATGAACTATTCAAAAGGTGCACACATTTTGTGCTCTTTGAACAACAGTGTTGAATGATTGCTACCAAGTCCACACGATGCTGCTTTAGCAGAATGCCATGTTCACGTCAAGGATCAAAGCAAACTGTGAAAACAGTTTATACTTTGCAGCATGTGTGATCATCAAACAGTGGGCGAGTGAGAAGGAATCTATGTGAAAGAAAACAAGCTACACTGCTTGGTAGATGTTGGCATGGAGACTTTGAGAAAATGTTGAAAAGTCGTCCTGACAGCGAAGCATGTTTAGGTATTTGTTCAATTATGTATTAACTTGGAAAATGCTGAAAATTGAATATGTCGCTACCAAGTAATACTAATGTCTTGACACATGTAATTACTGTTCAGTTTCCTTTGATATTATGCACAAACATCATAGTGTTTAATGATTAATTGTGGCCATATTATATGCTATATTCTATATTTTGCCAAATATGTATGGAGAGAGAAAGAGAGAGAGAGATGGGAGTTAAGACACGGTCCTCACTTTGTATTCAAAACAAGGACATGTGTAAGTATATATATATATATATATATATATATATATATATATATATATATATATATGTGTGTGTGTGTGTGTGTGTGTGTGTGTGTGTGTGTGTTTGTGTAGACTATATCACCTCTTAACAACACAGCCCTGGAATAATCCACATGTAAATATCTGCCATTTTGATCTTTCTCTGTAAATAGTTGTGTCATTCTTATCTGTTCCTCTGTTGCTTTGATACAACTTGCAACTGTTTTGTTTTTTCTGTATTACATGTTTTTACATCTACTCATGTCAACTGTATGTGTAGCACCTTATCAGCTAAGCAAGTTCCTCTTATGTATAAAATACTACTTGGCAATAATGTTCATTCTGATTCCGATTTGATGTCAAAAAAATTGATTTTAGACTATTCCTGTTGATGGACAAGTTGTTCTTAGTTTAAGTTACTTTCTAGTGATCAACAGACTACATTGTGCTGCAATATTTAGCTGTAACTACAGTAAAATAATTTCCACAGTAGGTTGAGATCTATATCTGGACTGCTAAAAGTAAACTATGCAACATAGCCTGTATATTTTAAGAGCAAATCAAGCTGATATTTTTGTGTTTTTGGTGTATTTACTGAGGAAAATCCAAGGAAATAAAAATTATCTGTATTGCCTGGGGACTTTATCAGTAGTGCAATAAAACACGCTTAATGGGTTTGTTTAAAATGGTCTAATGGTGTTCTTGGTCTCTGTCCAAAATTCTCAGAAAGGCAATGCAAGAATAATTTAGGCATTTAACTTCAGGCCGTATGTTTTTGTCAAGGGCACTGATCTAATTAGAAATATTCCCCAGCGCTACCAAATAACTTTTGTTTTTTGCAATTTGGCTTTTTGACTCACAAATGTTTTCTTTGATTTTGACTTCCTCGCTCTTGGTGGTGCTGGGGAACTTGGCACTACGAACAGTTGAACAAGGAGACTCTCTGCACCTGTCAGAGCTGACCAAATCAGGTAATGAGGAAAGTCCCTCAGGACGTTAACGAAGCTATTAAGCACTTGAGTGTGAAACTGCTAAGAAGCCGTTGTGTTAAACTGCGGTGGCCAAATTAAAATTCTCTGCACATGGCACTGAAATGTAAATATCCAGCCTTCGCAAGGATGAGCTGGCCTCCTTTTCCTTGCCCCTAATCGGCTTTGAAAAGACGGTGCAAAGTGCTGAGGAATAATGCTTGTGCACTGAGATAAAACAGGCAGCCTTTATTATAAAGCTACAATAGGCATGCCATGTTTAAATAAAAAAAATAATTTAATCGAGCTTTGTGCATTTTGTTCCCTACGCTGAGTATAAATGGCTCTAATTCAGGACATTAATGTAAGAGTTTTGTCACACATTATCCCATGCCTTATCATTTTGTTTTTGTCTCATCAGAACCAGAGCAACACTGATGTGCCTGGTATCTGGAGACTTTGAAATATGACCATGAAAGAATAAAAAAAATCCTTGTGCCATTCAGAACTGCCGCTTTATCTTTAGCGTTCATAAAACTAAATAATCGGCCATTTGGGAATGTTTACAAAAGAGGCGAGAGAATTACGTATTGAACATAAGTAAATATATTTCTGGTTGACCATCTAAAATTTAGTTTGCAATAGATGCTGACAACCAATGAAATTCACATAAACAAAGAGATAAAAACAAATTAGTCAGAAATGTATAATGTTATGTGTCATAAAATTTAATATTCAAATTAATTTCTATGAAACCACCTGAGAGTCATTTTCCAATGGGCTAAATATAAATTTTTATAAGTGGAGATTTTGGCTCACAACCATCATTTAATGTTGCTTGCTTGACTAGTCCTTCACATTCCTTGCTCCTTGCTCTCTGCTAATCCTTTCGAGTGCATGGTCCTCTACACATGCTCTGAGGGGGAATAATCTCCCTCCAAGCACCACCAGAAAAGTTGAAAGACGTGGATAAAACGTAGCTGCCTTGGGCTTTGGGTCCAGATGTTTTAATATCGGTCCTGCTCAAGGAGTTGCATACCCTCATGTGCACTGCAAAGTTAATTTCAATTTCAACCTCTTTTGTCCCAGAAACTAAACAGAGGTGCCCCATGTGACCTGACCAAGGCTCTACCCCCTCATTTGTCTACATTAACTTTGCATGTGTTGTCCGTCCAATAATAAGTGGGGCAGGGTTTATATTTAGCAACACCTGCAAGGACTTTGAAAAGCAGGGTAATTCAGCCTTATCCTCAATTGACATTTCAGTGCCTTTGCTCAGTTTTAGACTATAGGTCTGCGCTAAGTTTTAATATCTGACTTTATTAAAAATATTGATATCTCTTTGTCTTTGTCAATATTTGGGATGCAGCCAAACTGCCTGGTGTTTTTCTGCGTCATAGCTAAAAATGTTACAGAGCCTGCCAGAGATGTTTATTGTCTTTTAGTAAAGTAGAGCAAGAGATCATGGAACACGCTTAGCATCCTATTTTCATTAAGCCTCTGGCAAAAGACACACATTTCTGAGGGTGGGTGACCATAATAGCACTGTCAAAGACTTAAATGTGTTGCTGAGAATCGTGTTCTAATTATGTAAAACATTAAAGCAACTAAGTGGCTGTCAAAACCGCACCGTAATAATGTGACCCGATCCAAACAATATCTTTCCATTTTATCATAGACTCTTAAGAAGCATGTAAGAATAGACCTCGACTTTGCTGATAATTTCCGCCATGATAGTGAAATCAATGTGTTCAATGTAGCCATTAAACTGTCTGCCACATGAATTCCCGGTGACTGCTACAACCAATGAAAAAACAATTTTATTACAGAAATGTGAGCTTACAGAAAAGTATGTCTATTAACTGCTTAAAATGTGTTATTTTCAAAAGTTACTTGCAATCTGACAAATGATCCTCAATGGGACACATATCCTAATCTACTGAGATGTACCAGTATACCACAATGATGTATTCTATTGTATGTAGAAATTTCCACCAAACGTGTAAGGTACTATATAAAATGTGGGTGTAATTATGTCCTAGCTGTTGAAGCAGGGTGCTTGCTTCCCGGAAAGGGCACAAATTCCCACAGACTGCCACTCTGGGTCCTTGAGCAAGTCCCTTAGCCCCAGAATGCTCTGGAAACACAGCACAGTGGCATCCCACTGCTTCCTAAGTGATGGGTTAAATGCAGAGGACAAATTTCATTGGAATATACAAGGTTGGGAATGACATATGTAAGATGAGATTTGTTTTTAGAACACTTAATTCTAGTAAAATTGAATTTATATAAGTAGCAGGTCCTGTATTTGTAGGAACTATGTTTTCTTTAACAGTTATACTTACCAGGCAGAGTGATACGGATACTTTCTGCTGGTTCAGTGTATGTGCAGGGGCTCTGGCTGTAAGGGAGAGGGGAGAAGGAAAAAAAAAGCCTTGCAGTTATTTGAACCTGGAGATATCCTCATGCTATGCCTTACCCACAACCCAGAGTACAGAGGTAACACTGGGATTAAACCCATAATGTTACATACAAATCGTTATATTATTATTGTGATAGCAACGTACATAAGCTAATACTTTTAGAAAGTATATAAAATCATTACATCCAAACCATATGATTTGTACCCATCTAATCTGAAGATGCTGATTGATATATCCCATAAAGAGGGAATGGTTCAGTTAGTCTGACATCTTTCTTTTTTTTTAAGTAGCATCAAAGCAATTGGCAACAGTGTCCAGCCCCCTTTGCTTTGACACTACTAATTTAAATCCAGTTCAAACTATTCCCTGCAGAAGTCACCTAATTAGTAAGATGAGCTCACCTGGTTATATTTTGCGCTGTTCAGTCAATCCGAAATTCAAGAGCGTCAGTCATAACCGATGGTAAACCACCTAAATTAAAAGGGTTTTCGAAGAAAGCATTAATCAGAGAATCAGCCAAGAGGTCCTTGTTATTCTCCGGAAGATTTGTAGAGATGTAGAGATGTTTGTGAAGGAAAACTATTAATAGTTTGCTTCACTAATATGCCCTTTATAACATAAATGGTGAAAAGGAATCAATTTAAAGCAAGCAAGAAGTAATCCAGTTCAAATTTCTCCTTAAGCCTAGTTGGTGACACAACAAAAATGTATCAGAATGTACCAACATAGTCTTTTGACATATAATGTTAGGCAAGCCAAATAATAATATTAACACTGCATATCACACTTAACACCATCTCCACAGTTTAACATGGTGGTGGAAGCATCATATCAGGATGTTTTGTTTAACAAAATCAGGAAAGCTGGGGTCCGTTCTTCGTACGTTGCTTAAAACATCCGAGATCAAATAACACATCCAAGATGATTTCATCCGGCTAATCATGATCCGGCTAATTGGGTTCTTCCAACACACCTGTTGTTTATGATTAGTATGGCTGGATTGAGTTATCTGAGACAACTGCGCGTTCATGCGTTTGTTTAAAAGGGGAAATGTATCGATAGTAGAAACAATGATCAGCAGCGCTGCTATTAGCTGTTCAGCATGGCCAAAGAACGCCCACAGTTTTTCTCCCAAGCAGAACAAGAGCTTGGAAGGTTATGCCGAATTTGAGTCATTAATTAAAACACCACAAAGTCTGTTAAAGCCAGGAGAGAGGGCTGGCAAAAAGCAGCAGACAAATTAATGCGTAAATACTGTCCATGCTAGATGCTTCTATCACTTTCTACAGTATGAATTTTTGCATTTTAATAATCTCATATTTACTTTGTTATTTTATATCAGAGCCTCCACGCGACCCACTAGAACATGGGGACAAGTAAAAGTGAAATACAAGAATATTCTACAAAATGGTAGCCTTTAATTATAATACTTTATTTTAAAAAGGCACTTGTTATGTCAAGAGATCCAAATTTCAGTGTCATTCCTCAGAGACGGGAAGTAAAGGACACGTGCAAACTGGGAATTTTAACAAAAAAAATCTTTATCCATAAAAAATGAAAATCTTCCTTTTCCAAGTCATCCACAGTTTACACGGTAAAACTGTATTGCTCCGTGGCTAGATAATCCATCCATAGTTTTTTCTAATACAATATACGGCTCGACAGGAAGCAAGCCTTTCAAAGTAAACTAAACTTCACAATAAAATGGCCCGAACAAATCTTCTTACTGAATATGATAAAAATAAAAAGCAAACCATCATACAAATAACTTAAATATTTTAGATCTATGGCTCCAACACCACTTTTTCCTCTTTAAAAGCCACTGTTAAATGATGCGTTTGTCTGTTTATAACAGCCACCAAGAAAAATCTCTCACACTGTTGCGCGGCGCTAAAGGATCCTGTCTATTGCGCAATACGCGATTAATTCGAAAAACTCTGCAAATTATTCTTGCAGCGTCCGCAACAGGTTGCTGTCGTAAAAATGGACATGGCTACGGCAGACTTCCATATCTCCTCCGCTTATACAGCCGTGATCTAATCTTGTTTACATGAAATAAGCCTGCTCTCGAGCACGCTTAAGCTGGCGCACATGTTGCTATGACAACAAGTGCAGAATGTCTTTCGAAGAACCAAACGATCCAAGATCATGCCAAATCGTCAACAATGAAATCCTGCTAACTGAGTTAGCGACGTACGAAGAACGGACCCCTGTTTAGAGGTCCTAGGAAGATGGATGTATCTTAATGCAGGTCAATGCAAGAAGAAATCCCACCTGAGGCTGCAAAGGACATTAGAAAAGAAGAGAGGTTCACCCTTTAGAACAGTGGTGTCCAAACCTTTTGCCATGAAGGCTAATATTTTCAAGCAAAATCAACTTGTAGGCCACACAAATAGTTAAAAAATCAGAAAGGAAGTTTATATTTCTTGTAATTCTTTTTAAAAATATATTTGTATCTGCTCAATAATATACCAAACATGTAGGGTTTTAATGGAATAGGCAAATAAATACATTCGTGTAGAAAAGGAATCACTCTGATTCTGATTCAAAACATAAACAGTTATGGTCTCTACTGCTTACCTTATTCATTTCTGTAAATCCTTCCAATTTTTTGGGTCAATTTTTGGGGCATTTGGGATTTTTTTTTTTTATCTCTGCTTAGCAACAAGAACAGAACATAGATCAGTGCTTGCTGTATTTGGCCAAGTTTAATCAAAGATAGGCAGGGAATGTTTGATATTCAATTTGATCCTCTATTTTCTACAAAATTAAATTGATAGCAGAACGGTTGATAGGACAGTAATACTTTTTCTTGTATCTAACCTATTTTTACAAAGATCTTATTTTTCTGTCAAAATCCTCACCCTGAAAAAATGACATTTCCTCTGCATCAACAGTATGCGCTTGCAGGCCAGATTTGCTTAATTCTAATAATGGTGGTAGACCATAGCTGTTTATGTTTTGAATCGGAATCAGAGTGATTCATTTTCTACACAAATGTATCACTTAGCACAGTCCTATTCTAGGAGGACAATAACCTAAACATTCAGGCAGAACTACAGTGGAATAGTTTAGATCAAAGGATTTACACTTGTCAGAATGTCCCAGTCACGGTCTAGATTTATTTGCAGTTGAACATCTCTGACATGAATTGGAAATTGATCCAAATAAATTTAACTGATCCTGAGCCACTTTGGGAAGAATACTTTTTTTTTCTCCACATATTGTTTCACATGCTTGTTTGAACATGGTCTTATGCTATTACATAGATTCTTCACAAAATCACTGTTTTTTTTCTTGGAATACAGAACCCAATTACAATCCTACTCAAGTAGATTGATTATTTAAAGTGATCTACTTAAGTGTATAAGAAGATATCTTATATAAAGAAGGATTGGCTGGAAAAATTTACATGTTTTTGGGATGTGCACAGGCTTTGCTTACAAATCAGTGAAAGAGCAACACAGCTGTCCTGTAAACATGTATGACAGCAACTTGTCTGCTCTGTGTGAAGATTTAAATCTTTACATGTAACCGGCAAAACTAGATGTTAATTTTATTCTTCTTGAAATATAAAATTAATAGAAGGTGGTTGTTGTATGATTAAAATGCATGTTTATTCTTTGTTAACATCTCCATAAAATACTTTAACTAACCCCATCAGTAATAGTCGTCTGTTTTTTTTTTCTGTCATTGCACATGGCTGCAAAATAAAACGCTACTTTGATAGTAATTTTGCCTCTCTGATGATGAACATAGAGGTGGAGCCATTGCACGTGCAGAACATAAACTGTGAGCTACTTGGCAAAGAATTACCATTTAAAAGTGAACAAGTCCAAGGTTACATTACATTAATGTTTCAAGAGTTTTTACAGTTGCATGAATACTGCTGACATTACAGGGATGTGTTGGGTAAAAAAAGAGGATATACATGGCCCACGGCAGAATAAATATGAGACTGTATAGTTGGATTGTGTGCTAAATTGCATGTCTTGGGGACAATATCATGTTACAGAGAGTTTAAAATATTAATTCATAGGGCACATACTATGCATTTTTTTAGCTTTCCATATTCAATTGAGTTTATCCCTATAGTTCACAATAATTATATTCATTTGATTTACAGCAAATATAGAAAATAAAACACATAAGGAAAAAAGCTAGCACAAGGCAGTTTAGAATGCAGTTAAATGTTGCCAAACAGTTTTGACATTACATTTGGAACACCAAGCTTGGCCATGAGTGTTTTACATGATGTCCATCTTAGACAACAGTACTGAGAAGAAAGTCTCCATCCTTAAGGTCATAAAGTGAAGATTTATAGGATTATTTATCCTGTGAATAACAAGAAGTCAAGAGAACAAACTGGCACCCTATGGACGTATTTCACATCACTGTTATCTAAGTGACAGCTTAAAAAGAAACTATAAAGTACAATTCTGTATATAGAGTTACATCAGCGTTGCACAAGCATACATCGGTATGTTTCTCCCAACAGATGCGTCTCCAGAATAGCCTATTTTAAACAAGCAAGTCATGTCGGGGTTGTGCAAGTCTCTTTTTCAACATAATCAGCCCTTCAAGCTTAACAACACTGCAGTAATCTAAATGGCAAAACAATACTCTGAAGACACCATCTGTTATGCCACTCAAATTATAAGTTTGTCTAGAGTTACTTTCTCTACAGCATGTTTGGTTCTAAAACAAAAACTGAAGCTAATGTTACATATAGTGGTTAGAAAGGAAATTAAAAATCTTAGAAACAATCAGACTGCAATCATGTTGGTTTTGATTAAACCCGGTATAAGGCCCAAGTGTTGGTGAACCCTTCCTGGGGGTGGCTTTACCCCCATCTCCAGCCATCAGTGTTGTGCATTCTGTCGCTATTAATCATCACAGTGACATTAACACTCTAAATTAACATCTTAAAGAACAAAAAAGTAAATCATTCTAAATAAAAACATACATAATAAAATATACTTATGTTTATATGATTGCATATGCGGGTATGTCTTGACAGAAGTGGAGAGGGGAGACAAGACTTTCTGACCTGTTTCAAAGTTTGCCTCACAGAGTTCAACTTTAAGGCTTTATGAGGACGTTTTTGCCTCAGCCGACGTGAGAATGGCAACAAGGACTTTAAAGAGCATAAACTGACAAGAAAATGAATGAATTTGTACTTACTAACTTTGAAAAAACAATGGAACTTACAGGTTTGTGGCCCTGACATGTGATACAATTTGACCAGCTGAAAGAATAAGCAATCGTGTCTGAAACTATACCAAATTACACACATCTGGCAAAGATTTAACATTTTATCACTGTTTGACCAGACCCAACAGACCAAATGTACAAACTCTTTTTCAAACTAGAAAAAAAAAGCGGGACAGGAATGTTGTCAACTGAGCTCATTTGGAATATTGAACAAATTGCTTATTAACAAATGTTGTCAATGAAGAATACTTTAGGTAACATTTTCCTTCAATTGTCTTTGTGTATGTTTGCTTCCTAAATACACACACAGAGGCGAAGACACACATAGACACTTTTAGCAGGTGCACCTTCCAAGTCCTTTTTTTTTTCAATGCACAGCGTGGAGCTTTTTTTGTGCTCTTGGCCTGCTTTGAATCCCACTGTGACTAAGTGCCAAGGCTGCAGGTCTGCATATTCCTCCCACCACATGGTGACAAAGAAAGGTGAGGAGATGGATGGGGTAAGGGATGGTGGCAGACACAGGTAGCATGGTGGATCTCCGAGCTGCTGTCCACCTGGCGTTACTTACCATTGTCTCATCCCCTGTTTTCCTGGCAAAGCCTTTGATTGAACTGGCGCTGACATGGGGATTTGGCAAAGGGAGTATTTTACCACCATGACAACAATAGGCCTTCAGAATTGGGGGGGGGGGTTGTTTGTGTCATGCATTGTGGAGCAGTATTGTGTCATGTAGGTTTGCTGTGCATTTGTTTTAGCTTTTTGGAAAGGGATTTGTGCTTTGTATAAGGGAAACTGAGGCCAGCTGCTGATCAATTATGTGTATTCTGGTAAGTCCTGCTGTTGTCCTTATACAGGACACATGGAGCACATTCTCCTTACTACAAGATCAAATTAATTTGGTCATATTTTAAAGCATGTAGGGATAGATGGACATAATCATTACGTCTAGTTTAGGTCAAAACAGTATTTTTATTTTATTTTATTGCAAGCACACGCCTACCCCGTAATCATGACCGGGGTGCCCTGCATGGTGCAGAGCACAGGCCCCCGCCCAGACAGATTATCCAGTGTGAATGTTTGGGAATGATAATGAGATCAAAATACCTCACTCACAGCTGGGAGGAGTGGGTAAGGACTGGAGAAGAAAAGGGAGTGAGAGAAAAGTTAGCGGGAGCGTGCAGAAGGAGAAGGTGAGCGATAGCTGCGATAAATTGCAGACGCAGAACCACTTGAGCATAAAATTAGATTTTACAATTGTGTTGTTACCTGACAGTTCTCTGACAGTGGAGATATCACAACATTATAGGGCTGCATGAGTGCTACTAATCGTATCAAATAAATAAGGAGGCCTATAAGCTGTGATGGAGCTGAATGAGATTCAGTGCCTACAGTAAGAGAGTTGTGGAAAGAAGGTAATTAAAGCAGTGTTTCTTTTTATGGACTCCAATGCTAAACTCCCAAATTAAATCTATAGAAAATATATTATACAGTGTGAAAGCAATATGCATTGTATCTGCCTCAGTGGTTTTGCTCATAAATAATGTGACTCAGTATGGATTTAACACCTTGAAGAAGAGCTTTTAACGAATCAGATTTTTAATTACATTTAATACTATTCGTAATTTTGCTATATACTTCTAATATATGCAACATGAGTCAGTTTGATTTTATTTTTGGATAATACTTATAAATTAATATATGGATTATTTAAACAGTAATATTTGTACTACTGGATTCTATAAAACATCAAACCTGATTAAGATAACACTTGCCTTATTTTGGGTTGGTTTATAGCAGTTTCTGTGTTGAAAGTAATGCAACACAACATAAATTCCACTGTTCCCACAGCACGTCAAAGTAAGAAATATGAACAGTCAATCTACATAACGAATGGCAGCGAAGGATTAGGGGAAACACTTATTTGTTGCTGGAGGTTACAATAGTAAGTTAAATACATCATTACGACAACAATGACGGCTGAATGAATCAGTCTGAATGACACATGGAAGCTCTAAATCAAGTCGGCTTAGAAGAGAGACCGTGTGAGAAATACACATTGGAAATGCGTGCTTTATCTGTAGTTTTCTGAAAGGAAAAAGAGTTTCTTAGTGCAAATCCTTCAAAATAAATGAATCCATAAAAGGTTTAAAACTATAGACATTTCTTTCCGGTTTCTTAGCTATTGCTAGATATTGAAAAGGGATAGTCTTCACAAACTAAATGGTAAATGGTAAAATAAACTAGTCTCAATATTAGAAACTGTATTCAATGATTGCATTGATTTTGCTATTACTTATAGCTGGCTGCCTAATAATTGTCAACAACGTTGTTTCCACCTGCTTTAAACTGCAGGTCCTCAGCCTTCTGAACAATCGTTACAACTGATGGTGTTTCAATAAGACTTTTGGAAGGCATTTTCCATTTTATGACTGGGTAGCCAATTAAAAGTCGATCCAGGGCTCTGTGTCCTTTTGTTAGTAATATGGCCTCTATCAACCTGGAAACAAGGATCATATAAGATGAAATCTTCTAAATCTGTATTTCCATGAGCCAATCCAATCTTGTTATCTGAATTAAAATATCTAAAGATATTAACATTTTTCAATCACTGAATGCTCTTACTTAAAACATCTAGCATTGTTTTTAGTTGTCGTGTTAGTAAGCATCAGAAAGAAATTTCCACGTCTATATTTACTTTCTCATCACCTGTCGAGCTGCTAACTCTGAACTACAGACTATAGAAGGGGAGAGGTATGGGGACACCGCAGATTTTAAAACATAATGGTAGTTTCAAAATAGTTGTTCCCGTCAGCTCTGTTGCTTTTATAGAGTTCAAAAAACATTGCTGAAATGGTATAAAAAGCCACTGAATTCAGCTACAAGAGTCCATGTAAATTATGTAACTTAACAGCACCTTTGACACAAATGGTCATTGACCATGTATATGTGCCAGAGATTGAAAAGAATCACATTAAACATCTAAATAAAATGGGAGTTTAGTATTTCAATTAAACAAAGTAAGAACATATGATGGTGACATTGCAATGTTATATTTTTCTTAAAGCGATCAGCACCATTAACATTGCTTACAGTTGGGGCGACGGTGGCACAATATTTAGGGAGTTTGACCTGTAAGTGGCAGGTTAGCCAGTTCGATCCCCTGCTCTGACTGTCTCAGTCGTTGTGACCCTGGGCAAGACACCCGCATTGCCTGCTGGCGGCGATTAGAGCTGATGTATGGCACCACCCGCTTCTGTCAGTCTACCCCAGGGCAGCTGTGGCTACTAACATAGCTCACCACCATCAGGGTGTGAATGGGTAAATGACTGACTGTAGTGTAAAGCACCTTAGGGTCGTCAAACTTCATAAAGCGCTATACAAATACAAGCTATTTACCTTTTGTGAGCTTTCCAACAGGTGCAAACATTTCTAGATTCTGCATATTAGAGGTTAAAAGCTGGTTTGCCTTTCTGCTGCATGTTGAATTGGAATATTGCTATTCTGTTGAGCTCAGTGATGTAAACTGTCTCCTTAGTAATTATGACTGTTCAACTGTATTAACACAACTTTCAAGGCTTGAAATATTTGCTCAAAACACAGACAACTATAATATACTATCTTTATTTACACTAACATATTTCTAAAGGCCATGCTGAGCAGATATGTCAATTGACAGTGGGAAGCATATGTATAATATAATCTCAAGTGAACAAATATGTATAAAAATAGATGTTTTAGCTGTATTGTTCATTACATAATAATAATATGTACAGGCTATTATTCAAGTTGGCAAAACTCACACTTCCATTGTGTAATCAGCCAAAATGGGACGTGCATCAGCATAGGCAGTCTGAATCTGTTGATTCAGTCCAGTATCTGATCATAGAATGAGATCAGTATCATGTCCAATGCCAGTACAGAATCAGATAAGTCCCATCTCCTAATTTAAGTCTGTACATGTTTGAAACAAGACAAATGTAATAGTAATCATATTAGCCAATGCCATTATATATATATATATATATATATATATATATATATATATATATATATATATATATATATATATATATATATATATAAACAACAACAATCTCTTACAAATTCAGATATTTGATTTTCAGTTTTGTGGATCTGGAATATGAATGTGTTCATCTTCTCTGCCAACACAAATATCACCTGCATATTTAGTCTGTTAGAACACAAAACATTTAAATGTCCTCACACAGACAAAAAAACAAAAAAAATCCTATTTATTAAACCTTTTGAAGTGTATTTTTGAGCCAACATCTAAACCAATCAGCTGTTTGATCAGATGAGAGCCAGACGCTTCATCATTCCCCGAGGCAATGGAGTTAATACAGAGCAGTGGCAGCTTCTGGTTTTCAAAACTTCTGTTAGCTAAATGTTGTGAAATTATTCCAATCTTGGAGTGAATGACATCATAAAAATTGGATAGAAATACATAGAAACAAAAAAGTCTTTGCTCTCCTTGTGATTTATTTTTTTCCTTTCGTTTTTTACATTTACTACATGTGAATGTCTCATATCGAACGAGGTTAAATATTCAACAAAGATAACGCAAACAAACATAAAATGCAGTGCTTAAATTAGATTAAATTGTATATATATATATATATATGTATGTATAGATGTGTGTGTGTGTGTGTGTGTGTGTGAAGGAATATGAAATGTGCCTTTTGTTATGTAGGCTAATATATGCTCGAAACATTCATGATTAAAAAAAAAAAACATACTTTTGACATTTCTTATTATTACACTATGGTTTAAAAATTTATTTTTTTAGACTGTAAATCAAATACTTCTGTATAGTGTTTCACCCAGTGCATTTTGCTGATAAGGCTATACGGGGACTCACAACTACACAGGGTGTGTAAACACCCTGCCCAGGTCACTTATCCTCTGTCTAAAGGCAATTTAAAGTCTTGCATTCCCCTAACCTTAACGTGTTTGGACTCCACGAAATAACCAGAGCCACAGGGTGAGGGGGAGGGAACAGGAACAGATATACCACAGCTAAGATCAAACTCTGAGCTGTCTTGCTGTGAGGTGACTTTGCTAACTAATGAGCCAGTTTGCTGCCAGACACCATTAATTAACCAGCAACCTTAATTTCCTCTCATGATACTCATCATTGATTAAATGAAACAGATTCCTGGCCTGATTTTGCTTTGTCTGGTACAAAATACAGCACTGGCTAAGTCTAGCACTGCTCTCAGTATTTTATAACAGTCGGTCCCTAGTGTTGTGTTGTTACCCATAATTACGAAGGAACGTATTCTTTCCAAAATTGGCTGCGTTTCCGAATGTTTGTGGTGATTTGTGTATGTGCTTTGTGCTGGACATTGTTTGCTGCCATCATTGTGTTGTTGCACATCCAGGGAGACGGGAAGCTATTCAGAAAGAGATTGGTAATCCCACCAGTGAGGAGAATTACAAAAGAGCAACACTCAGAAATGCAGTGGGCGAGCACGTGCATCCAAGAGCATAATGAGTGAGTTGCATTGTTTGGACTGCTGAATTGGTTCGTCTGGAAGCAAGGAATTTGTTCTAACAGGCTCGGTGATTCGTGCAATAAATGAAAATTGTAGGTACAATATATTTATAAAACTTTTTCTTTCCGAATTTACGATCAGACAGAAGTTGCATGGTACTTCTCTGAGTTTAACTGAATCCATAATACCTTTGCACGATATTTTTTTAACGCGCATAAGAGTCAGAGGTACAGGTTATAATATATATCCATCAATGTTACATTTCAACTCTCAATAACAAATAAAAAAAAATACTGCACATGTCTTTCATTCAACTAAAGTGGGCCAAAGTAAAGCACCTCTCTTTTGGAACCCTTCTAAAAATAGTTGCCAGTAACTGCAGATACAGTAAGGCCAGATTCCCACTGGCAAGAAAATTATAGAAAAGGTCATTGATCTTGCCTCACCCCAGCACAATTTCCTGTTGGACAAGGGCAATGGCATTGCATTTTCTTTTTTTTTTCTACCTCAGTAGCAAAAAAGTGAAGCTTGCAAAGTCGACCTTTCCTTGAGTTTAAAATGGTGGTTACTGTATTTATTTGGAGTGTGCGTATTGTTCGGCAGAATGAATAAAACGAGAAAGAAAAAAAGTGCAGTGTGCTGTTTAAAGCAAGAACATGTTGGGAATATTTCAGGTAAGAGATGAAGCTTTCTAAATACTTAAGGTGACAGATTTCACTGTAAAGGTTCTTAGGTTGAGTGAGTACTGCATTGTATTTATACAGAAATACAAACAGGGCTTTTAAGTTTACTGGTAAATTTCAATATATCTAAATATGATCAAAGAAGGATTGTTTTCAGTAATTAAATTCAAAAGAATCATATGGACTTATTCTATGCAGAGGAATGTTGTATTTCAAGTGTTTATTTTGGGTAATATTGACGATTCTTGGTTAAAGGTGATTAAAACCCCAAATTGTGTTCCTACTACAAAATAACTAAGTGTACCATTAATCCAGAAATATTATGGCGATGTCATGAGCTATACAGTCATGGTAAGAGACTTGACAGTTATTCAGCTTACAGTCATTGCCACTCTCCACAAAGAGGAACGCACATGCAATCGGTCAGTAAGCTCAACGGTAATCATACATAAGGTGCACCGAATTATAAGGTGCACCATCAATTTGAGAAAAATTAAAGATTTTAAGTGTGCCTTATAGTCTGAAAAACACGGTAATTTGGCAGCAAACTGCCTGACCTAAACTCAACAGAGAATCTATGGGACATTGTGAAGAGATCCAACAATGCAGAAGAGTTGACACTATTAAAGCATATGGTCACAACCATGCCACCCTGTATGAGTCTGTGGTTGAAGCAAATGGAGCCCCAACTGGGTATTGAATGCAAATACTATAACAGTAAATGGACATACTTTTATAGAAGATTGACTTTTTTGTGTTTAAATGTTTTTATATTAGTTTTATGTGATATGATTTTCAGATAAGCTGAGTTTGGGGATTTAGTAATCATCAAACCCAATAAAAACAAGCACTTGATGCAAATCAATTTGTGTGTAAAGTTAGCTATCAAATTGAGTAACCTTTCAATTATATTACATTTTTTGGAGCTCATGCTAAAAATGAGGGGGGTGGTAGTTCATTCCAAATATGTTTAACAGTAACTTTCATTTGTGCAGTCATCAAGAGAGAAAGAACAGAGACAATGATATCACTTTGTCTTGTCCTATAGATTCTTATATACTGCTTTCCTAACGAATAGGATCAGACTTTTAAAGTTCATAAAGATGTTTTGAGCTATACCCACACAATTCCACCAGACCAACTAAGTTGTCTTGTAGTAGTCTGCTGCTACATAACAGCAGAGGGTGGGGTTTGTGCTTAAGTGTAAGCCCCTGTCGTTAGCGGCTACATTACATTTTGGGCTTTCATGCAGCTACATAAATTTTTGGGAGGGCATGTACATCTAAAATGTGAAACCTCTGATTCTGACTCGGCACAGCGTGTCTCTGTCAGTTCCTTCAGGCCCAGCAGACCTCGCAGCACCCACAGGTTCTGTTTAAAATTAACATTCTGACTCATTTTTATTCATACACGATACCGAGGGCTTTCATTTTCTCTCAGACCACATGTTTTAATGTATAATTTATTCCCATAAATAATATCGTTTTATCAACATAAAAGAGAGGCCTTAGTCACACATTTAAGTTGAACTGTTTTAAAACTACAGCAATTTTAGATTTGTGGGTGTTTTCTATCACATTCATTTTACAAAACACACATATGTGATTTATATACTAGCTGCTCTTTTCTCCTGTTGGCATGCTACCATATCTGTTTTCAATGTTTACTTTTTCTTCATGTGCATACATGTATAACACCACTTATTCAAATCATTCAAGCCTTTAAAACCTGATGCATAATAATAACAGAAAATTCTATGTTTTAAGCATTGAGCTCCTTATTGCATGCTTTTGATGAAGCACATTTTTAAAATGTCATTTTGATTTCTTATTTTTTGAATAATAATCAATACATGGTCATATTCTGGTGAAGTATTTATCATATTTTAACTTATTTAAATAAATATGACCCAATCTGAAAAATAAATCTCTTGCACCCTTTGTTTAATTACAAATTAACTTTAATTAATCACATATTCTGGAAAAGCTATTTCACTTTCACTGGCCACACCTTGGCCTGCTTACTGCCAGACCGGTATAGTAGAAATGTGAAAATTTTGGACCACATGGAATCAGCTGAATGGTCTAATAAAGTAACATCTCATGGTTCAGAAATTCCAGAACAGATAAGAAGTAAAGTCATTGAGACTAATTAGTCTGAGAAAGGTGTCAAAGCCCCTTCTAAGGTTTTGGGAATCTAGTTCTTTACTGTCAGAGCTGTTATCAACAAATGAAGCCTAATAAACCAACTCAGTAATGTGTGGACAACCAACAAAAAAAGAACATCGTACCAGCAGGCAATCATGAAGGTTGTAGTTTGATACTGTGGGACTGCTTTGCTATGTCAGGACCTAGAAAATCTGCTGTAGTTGAAAGCATTATGAATTCTGCTTTCTGGCATAAAGCCCCAAAGCAGAATGTCAGGACATCAGTTTGTGACGTTAATATACTTGGCTTATGCTGCCAAACAATGACCTCAAGCACATAAGTAAGTCTAAGTCACAATGGTTCAGAAAAAACTGCCCCCCCCCCCCAAGAATCTGATTTGTACCACTTTTATTTGTGGTACTAATTTGGATATGTATCCATCATTTTTCAAAGTGTCTGCAGTGTGAATGGTCATGTTACATTTGATCCGTCTTTCACGTCACTCTCCTGTCTCTCACTGCACATCCATACACAGTAGTAGCAGTTAGCAATCAATAAAAGACTGTTGTTAATAGCTGGGCTGATTTCTTCTTACCATGCTTCGTCTTGCTATGATGTCTTCTTGATATTGTCGACTCCGATAGGGCATTCCTCAAATGATGTCAAATTACTAAATTTAGATGCATGCATCGTGACCATCTTGTGGTCGTACAAGCAGAGTGGTAACGCTTGAATAGTTTACTTGTTTGAGTCAAATAGTGAAAAGATTTGTCCTGAATATCGCCTCAAAAGACAATAATATGGCAACAACAAAACACCGTTGCTGCATATGATCATCCCTTCATGATCATATGAAGGGATGAGGGCTGTTCATGTGAGCTTCAGTATTGCATTTAGTCTGCTTATTATCAGCAGCTTTGGGCTTGTTTTTCCCTAAAGTCACTTGTAACTTTTGTGAGTAGGCAGTTGCGGTTTCTTGAGGTTTGTTTCTGAACGTACAGTCGCTTTCCTGGGCTTCGTTTTTTTTTTTTCTTCCAGACAGAACGCAATTTTCTGGTTAAAAAATAAATAATAAATAAAATATTTAATAGTTGTCCCCCGCGACAACTATTTTACAATCAGTAAAAGTGCTGGTGTGTATAAATGCCATCTAAATATGTGCATATGTTATGATTAGAATCGGCTGTGGTGGTTTTGTTGCTGGTCTTCCGCTTCTTTTCATGGATCAAGTTGATCAAGTTTCTCTCACAGTGATCTTGTTTGTGTGTGTCTGTGGAGGAGGGGTGTGTGTGTGTGCGTCTCGGGAAAAATGTGACGTCATTTGAAAACTGCCCCATTGCCAAACAGCTTTCTAATAATAAGAAGAGACGGCAGCCAGTATCACTGTTCTTTTTATTTTATTGATTTTTTTTTTTTTTTATTGAACAGTTTTTCTTATTGAACAGTTTTTTTTATTGAACAGTTCTAGAAACAAGTCTGATGCCGGTAGCATTTAATAGTAGTATGAACAGTCCCCCCCCCCCCCCCCCGAAAAAAAAAAAAAAAAAAAAAAAAAAAAAAAAAAAAAACATTTAAATATTCGAAAACAACATTGCAAAACGGGGGCAAATAACCCTTTACAGTACTCTAGATCTTTCACCCTAAGACAGGAGACAAGTACAGCATTGCGTAAAACAACTTTTTAAGGAAGATACCAATTAAGAAGTTAGAGGTCTCAGAAATATGTGCATCAAACATGATTCATGTCATAGAGTTCGTAGTGAGATTATTGGTCTATGCAGTTTAAAGTATTTACTTATGCATAGCCTTAAGAAATAAACCTTTCTGACAATGATTAAACACATGAGCGATAGTCTGCAGAGCAGTACTAAGTTTAGGTGGTCCACGGTGTTAAAGTTTTAATCATCTGCTATTCATGCATTACCTTCTGTGGCTTTGGAATGCAGATGATCCCCAAAGTCCTCAAAGGACAAATTATGGAAACAGCTGCAATTAGTGTCTGATTTATATATTGTGGTAGGACCTTAGAGACTAATTAAAGGCCTTTGTGTTCCTGTCTATCTGAGACATGCTAATTTAAAGTCTTTTGACTGTGATTCACAAGGAACAAAATCTGAAATTCATGCATCTCAATTTGTGCACGCCCACCACAATAACGAACATTCAGTGCAGTTGTTTAAACGGGACGTAGTAAATATTCAGTCTCTGCATCATTAGACCGGAATCTCCTATGATGCTAAATGGAACAGCTTGTCCTTTATTTGATGGAGTTGCAGGAGGCATATTGCATAAAGCCTCGCTATTGTGCTTATGGCAGATTTCTGGAGAAAGGCAGAGCACATTATCTGCAGGATTTTCCTCATGAGAAGCGGGTTTCCTTGTGTTTATTAAATTTTTTAGAGTGCTTCTGAGCAATGCACATTTTAACCTCTTAACAGTCAAATTACTATATACTCCAGCAATTACTTAATGTACTCTAATGAGATTTCCCCTTGAAATGGAAGGATTCATTTATTTTAATGTGACGCAATCCACTGGGCAGGTTTATGCATCAGTTTCCCCTTGCGATCCAGAGGAGGCTTTGAGTCATAAATAGTAAGATGAGCTTGGCTTTCAGGTTTGCCATTTCCCCCACAGCAACAAAGGTATATGATTCTGTGATCCAGGCACAGGGGATCTGTTCAGGGGCATCAGCAGGTCATTGACACCATTTTCAAGCTTAACTCGCTGCAACCAGGTATTTTCTAGGATTAGTGAAATAATACCACGCTGAGAGCCAGTGTTTATGTCATGGAACATGGAAGAACAAAATCCAGCACACAACTAAAATACAAAGATGAAGTTAATGTAATGCTTAACGTTACTAGATTTTTAAGCATTTCAAAGCATCTAACACAAACCTAGTTAAAGAAATTGGAGAAAATCAGTCCACTTTGGCAAGTTAATAACAGTTTTACCCTGATTTATACAAGATGGACTGGTGTGATATTCTCTGGGTATAATAATCTTGAGTAAAAATACCACAGATTTGCAAGGTCTTAGTATTTACACAAAGATTATAAAAGCAAAATAATCTTCTACGTGATCTTATTTCCACTATTACTTCCTCAATGCTAAAAAGGAGGAGGGTGACAGTGACAGCTATCAAGTACAGTATATCAACCCAACAATTGAAATTATTTCTAATTAAATTTGAATCCTCCCAGACAAACGTTCTTTTGATTGTAGAAGTGAGACTATAACCAAACCAATAACTTCACTTTAGCTATAGTTTGATGTTTTGAAATGTGGAAAAGTTTTGAAAGGCTGTCTTTGTGACTCAAATGATGAATAAAAGTAAACATAAGTAGAGCGATTCAGTCGTTTATAAAAGTGGAAATTGTCTTACTTAACATTGTTGACAAAAAAGGAGCAGATACATTTTGCTTTCTGACAGGGAGGGATAATTTGACGAGAGTGGAGGTTGAGGAATGAGTCTCTCTCTGTAAACTGATGTTGCTGCAAACATCTTTTAAGAAGCTGTCTAAGCTGTCTTAGTCTGTTGCCAAGCCACAGGGGGACTTTGCTGTCTTCCATTTGACAGAAGATGTTACATTTGTTATCTCGCCAATTACACATCCGTTGTGGTTCTTCAAATGTTTTAGTTTTAAACAAAGCAGGATAGGTTACAAGGCAGGAAGTTGGAGGGAGGCTGGGGGAGTGGTGGATTAGTGGTTTGGAGTTTGCCTCCTGGAGAGGCTCCAAGTTCCCAGGTTAGACTCCCACAGACTGCCTCTATGGGTCCCTGAGCAAGGCCCTTAAACCTGGATTATGCTTCACATGTCCACGAGGTCCGCACGGCCATGTTATGTAATCTTTGCTACCACGGCCCTTCATGCGACCAAAAGTTTCCACTCCGTGCACCTAGTCAAATGTCTAACTACTTGGACAGTCCCGTGCGGAAAACCATGGTGGACAAGCAAGCGCTCCTTCTGGTGGAGGTTCATAAATATGGACATCTTTATGATTCGGCCCAAAAAGATCACAGTGATCAACAAATAGTTAAAAATTCCTGGACAGAAATCTACGTCATTCTTAGTTGAAAACAACTGTATTTTCTATTTCTATGTGTAGTGTGGTGCAGTATGCTTGGCATAGGAGCACAACGCTGCCCTCTAGAGTCTAGGAGAACAGTGGCACTTCAGAGGAAAAGCCGTGCGGAGCATAAATGCTGCAGACGTTGAGGTCGCACGTTTAATTTCTGCACCGAATATACGTGCGTCATTCGTTAGCCCAAAATGCTCCCTGGGCACCACACATTGGTAGCCCACTGCTCCCTAAGGGGAGGTTAAAAGCATGGGACAAATTTGATTGGAATTATAGTTATTATTATTATTATTATTATTATTATTATTATTATTATTATTATTATTATTATTATTATTATTATTATTACTTGGCGGAGATTTGACATATTCAAACCAAACACCTTCTTGTTGTAGAACATTACAGGCAAACTGTGGCCAAAATAACATTTTATCAAAATTGGTTGGTTTCCAAACATGGACCCAGCTTGAAAAAAATAGTCCATACTTTTTCAATAGGGTTGAGCCATTGACTTTGGGAAGAGCATTCATGAAGATTATTAGCATTCTTTATCTCATATAGTTTTAGTGCTTTTAGGATTTGTGTCCTATTGTAACAGACTGAGTCAAAGTTCAGTCAACTGACCCAGACTGCAATAAAGATAGTTTGGATATTCAAGAACTACCAAAAAAGATTAAGGCCAAACTTTTTCATGAACTGGAAGATGCCACAAAATATGTAGTTTTTCTACTGACGTGAGATTTACATTAACATAAACTTAGAGGTAGCTAAGCTAGAAAAGGGCAACTGGTTAAACATATCAGCACCTTCAAGCTCAAACTAAATCGCAGCTGTCCACAGGGACAAGCCAACTATCTTCTGGAGAAAGGCTTTATGCTCAAACGAGATACAGACTGAGCTATTTGGCCACAATGACAATACGAATATTTAAAAGAGTCAAGATAAGGCTTTAAAACCTTAGTCTACTGTTTCAATTGTCAAACTGCATGTTGGTACCATCAATTTTGTGCACTGAAGAAAGTGGACAGACTAAGGAAAATGGTAGGCTACCCCCAAATTCTTCATCTTCACTTCAGATATACACCTAACAAACATCAAAACTGGTTTCAGAATTGTGAAAGGAGACTAATATCCTCTTGGACTGATTAAACCTAAACCCTACTGAGAATTTGTGGATGATGATTAAAAGCTGGTTTTGTGTCAGCAAAACAGTCCAACCTAGGGTGGTAAAATATCCAGCCAAAGTTCTGCCAGAACCTTGATAATTGGCTAAAAAGTTGTTGTTTCCCTGCAGTTTACTAAGAAGCGTTTATATAAAAATCACTCAAGTTGTGTGTTCTATTTTTATCAACCTACCCTCCCCCCCAAAAAAGAAGAAAAAAACAACAACAATAAAAGCCCAGAATTAATCAAACATTCATGCTGATGTTGATTGTATACAAACTTTTGATTATCACTATACACATAAAGTAGTCAATCCTCTTATTTAGGTGGTAAATGCATAGCTTTTCTTTAATATCTTAATAATTTTATGTGCCGTTGTTTTATGGATCAGCTTGAGAAAACCCGAGAAATACTTAAAATATTAAAATAAAACTGGTTCCTTCTCTCTTTCCACTGTAGGGTGTAGAGCTGAATTGATGGTCTAACACTCACCACCATCTGAAGCAACACTTTACTTTGATGTTGATATAGATGTGTTTTGTAAGTTTTGAGCAGTAGTCCATGCCATCTTAAAAAGGGGGGAAAAAAAGCTTTTCTTTGAATTTTATGTAAAAGAACAGTGCTGAAGTCCAGTTATCTGCTCTACCAATGTGGCATTCAGGTGAAATGAAAGGATATCCTAATGGAGAGACAAGAGCTTAAGATATCCTGCTGCTCTGATGGAGTGGACATACGAGCACAAAAACGCACACACACACACGCTCACACACCTAAAATCCATTACGGCGTCAGACTTCAAAGCTCCTATTGGTTTTTTTCAGTATTCCCTGAAAATGGAGAGGGTTGCTGAATGTTTGCAGAGCAAATTCAATACCTCATGTAATGTGCACTGCTGCCTTTACTGCTATTTCTAAGTGCAAATGTCTCTCAATATATTCCTCTCTAGGAGTTTCCAAAACTATGCCTGTATGTCCGTTTTAGCCCCTGTTTATGTTCGAGAGCATCTGTCATGACCACCTTGTGTCTCTGTCTTTTGTTTTTCAGGTGGAATTTTCGAACAAACAGACGGACCTGTTAGCGCAGAAGAACTTGCCTTTAAATTTGCTGTGAATAATATAAATAGAAACAGGACTTTGTTGCCAAACACAACGTTAACGTATGACATACAGAGGATTAATATCTATGACAGCTTTGAGGCATCGAGAAAAGGTAAGTGATTGTATTTATTGGATAATTTATTGATACACTGAATGAGTACAGGAATCAGAGGACACTTGCATCCATAGGTGCATCTTAGTAAACAAGAATATAATTTAAATGTTGTTCATGTTCTGTACAATATGTGATCTTAACTTGGTTGGCATAAGTTTGTATCAATTACTACATTTCCAAACATTTACTTTAATCTAAAAAGAGGAATTTGGACCAGTGAGCAACAATCCAGATGTTTTTCTCCTCGTCTTATGCCCATGGTGCTGTTAGGCCTGTTGCTTGTGTAACTTTTTCTACCCACCATAGTTTTTACTTCCACTGAACTTTTCATTAAAATTCTTGGATATTAAACTCTGTGAACAACAAACTTCAACAATGACCCTTGGTGGCTTACGCTCCTTGCAGAGGATGTAAATGACTTTGTGCTGAACAGTCGTTACCATAATATTAACCGCATGACTATGTCTTCATTTGTAAGTCTCTTCAGACAAGTGTCTGCAAAATGCATAAACAAAAAATAAACAACTGTCAAGTTAATGGTTTTCCCCATGGTTGTTTAAATACAGCACTTTGTATGTGCCACCCCCCCTTAGGCGGAACAATATCAGACCCCAACAAACCCCGTCCACCCTTGATGCCCCAAAACTTTGAGAAACAATTGTAAAAGCTAAAACATGGGTTTTCACTAGAAGTAAGCCATAGTAATAAATAACAGAAGTGACAGCTTAATATATACTCCGTGTATAATAAATCTATATAAGATTAATTTTTGATGATATTTTGATTTACCGAGATGCAGCTGTATTATAAGGCTTCAAATCATGCATTAAACACTTGTATTTAAATATGATTTTTCTTGTTTTAACTGCTGCAGAGGAAACTTACCCTGTCTTAAGCTGTTATTACTTTCTTTCCTTTAGCCTGTGACCAGCTGGCATTAGGTGTTGTTGCAATATTTGGACCTTCACATAGCTCATCTTCAAATGCTGTGCAGTCCATCTGCAATGCTCTGGAAGTGCCGCACATCCAGGTGCGGTGGAAACATCATCCGATGGACAACAGGGACACTTTTTATGCCAATTTGTACCCAGATTACTCTTCATTAAGCTATGCCATTCTGGACCTTGTGCAGTATCTCAAATGGAAAACAGCCACTGTTGTGTATGACGACAGCACAGGTGAGGAGACTGCAAGCTCCTGCGCACTTTTAAACACTAATGTATGTAAAAGTAGTTTTCCAGTAAAATACGGAAAAAGCCACATATTCATTTGTGCTGTTTTCTATAAGGTCTAATAAGGTTACAGGAGTTGATAATGGCCCCATCAAGGTACAACATCCGATTAAAGATCCGCCAGCTTCCTCTTGATTCAGAGGATACAAGGCCTCTTCTTAAGGAAATGAAGAGAAGTCGGGAGTTCCGCATCATCTTTGACTGTAGTCACCAGATGGCTGCGCAAATTCTCAAACAGGTGAGAACTAAACTCTTTTAGACGAACTCTAGTATCAAACTGAAAAAATAGAGCAACCTTAGATTTCCATCAAACCATTTACTGCTTTATTCCTTTGAAAAGCTCTGGGATCTGTAACACATTAGTCAGCTGCACTATTCTAGACACTCTGTAGAATATACTTTGTGCAAAAACAATATTTGATGCACTAATACATTACCCTGCTAAAAGTAATAATAACTCTCGAACATTTTCATATTTTATCATAACCTTCAATGCACTTCATGTGGTAGACGAGTATGAAGCAGTGCTAGACAGTGAAGTGAAACCAAGAGTTTCACTTAACAGTGTAGCAAGTTTTCTCTCTTTTTTTAATAAAACTTGAAAAAGTGACATGCATATTTACCCCTGAATTAAATCCAGTTCCACAAATTGATTTCAGAAGTCACATAATTTGTAAATAGCATTAACCAATATATCCAATTTACCCTCAATGCTTCCATTTTGTGAAGACCTCAGTGATGTTTTAGAGATGAACTTAATTCTGTTGTTTTTATTACGCACCAATTTACAACAAATATTGTATCAAGGCCCTTTAAAAACATCCAGTTTACATAGAAAATATATAATCAATTAATTCAGTCAACAGTGCAATCAATTTCAATTTATCATTCCAGTAGGTAAAAAGTTTATCAAAAGAAAATGATCGCATTCCATCAAATTACTTACTTTACCAGCAATCTCTATTTCTAAACAACCATGTAGCATCAATGAAAAGTCAATTGCATGGTACTGATAACTTTGCAGCAATCTCTTATATTGAAAATACATGTGGTGACAGTGGAAAGGAAAACTCCCCATCAATGAGAAAAAAACTCCAGCAGAACCTGGCTCATTATAAATAAATGATTTGATAGTGGTATGATGAACTTGCAGAGGAATGAAAGGTGGTCCATGTTCTCAAGCAGTCCAAATCTATTGAAGTATAGGGATAGCTCAGGATTAAGTATGTAGCTCTAACTCTAACTTTCAAGAAAAAAGAAAGTTTTAAGCCCAACCTCTAACAGTAAACAGGGTTTCTGTCCCACAAGAAAAAAACTGGTTCCTCCCATTCTGCTTTTGGAATATCTAGCTACCACCAGTAGTGTAAGGCCCTGTTACCGGACAATATATTTCTGATGAAAACGGAAGTTTAGTCATGTTTTCACTGTTCAGTTACATATTGCTACTGAATGTTTTCTGAAACAATGGTACAATTTGAAAATGTTTGTCTGGCAACTAAAATCTTTATTTGTTGCAGTAGCTTTTAGGCAGTGTTCATGTGTGTTTGATCTGGCAAGCCAACTTGATAATGTGTAGCACAATACGTTATGCACGTTATCAATCTGGGACTGGTCCAATGGAATCCTTTCAGGGAAAGGAGTGACATTCAGCAGAACCTTCCGAGCTGATTTGGCAAAGTGACACCTAGTGCCCACCTACCAAAAGTTGGTTTTAGACAATCACGGTACAAACTCATGAGTAACCACGACAAGGAAAGTTAGTTTATGTTGGTTCTGCAGCTTTTGCTTTCCTCATAGCAGTATGCCCCACCTTAAACCATAATACTGCAATATGATTAGCCCAAACCATTTTGTGGTTTGGTCACAAACGGTTCAAGTGGGAGCGGTATAAGATGTACTCTCAAGTGTTTGTGAATGCACTAATACTGTGAGAATTAATTTTGCAGGTACGGTTAATATGCATGTTTAGTTTCAAAGAACATAGTACCACTAGTGGTGCGGCGTGGGAGTTATACCATTAACATTTTTCTACTGTCGTTGTGTAAACATATATTGTAGTTAGAATAAGTCCTGTTTGAAGTTTAAAACATCTTGTAGGGGAATCAACAAACACATGGAACAAAAAGGTCTGGTTAGAGTCACTATATATTTCTTAATATAATTATGACATTGATGTATACAAAATAAGTGTCAGACTGCAAAGAATGCCCAAAACAGGTGCCTGTATAAACTGATGACAAATATTTTGCCATGTTTATTAAACTCCTCCAATATAACATTTTAGAAATACAAACAAAAAAAAAAAGACATAAAACCCAGAACGTCAGTCAGTGACAAATGGTGTAATCATAGACTACAATGTGTATTGAAATATTGGAAATGTCATATCACCTTTATTGGATAAAGTTATATTGCACTATGTATATTGATATTTAATTATTGTCCACCCCTAACAGAGAGCTACAGTGGAAGGGTTCAGATCAAAGAATGTTCAAATATTAGTAATAGTTGTAATGTCCAACCTAAATCCAAAAGAGAATCTGTGGGAAGGCTTGGACAGAGTGCATCTGCAAAAGTCTTTACAGATGCACTCTGTCCAATGTGACAGCTTGACAGATTTCAAGCTGTTTTGTAAATTGTTCCCTACATGTGCAAACCAAAGAGACAATTCCCTAAACACTTGCAGCAAAAGATGCATGTACAATGTATTGACTCAGAGGAGCTAAACACAATCGTACACCACTTTTTTGAAAATAATATAACAATTTTCCCAGATATGTTTTTTCTTTCATTTCATAGTTGTGCAGTACTTTATAATGTCCTCCTACTTACAATTGTATTAAAACACATTCATATTTGTTCTTGTAATGCAACAGAATTAAGAAAAAAACATGTGTATGAATATATTTTTGCTAGGCACTATATCTTTGATATTCTCCTTAGTGGGTAATTGAGAACGATTGCTAAATATATACATGTTAATCGCTGATCTTTTGTTTTCCTGCCGTAAATCGTAAGTTTTAGATTAACAACAATATGTTTAATTGTAGAGTTTATTTACATTTAATTAATTTTATTGTTTCATTGCATTCCTGTATATATTGTATGTGTGCAAAAACTGCACAGTGATCCTGGTTTTATCCTAAAGTATATTTGCATATTCCAAACCTAACAGCATGTTATGCCTGCTTATTGAAACAGAACATAGATGTGATCTGATATAAATCAGACAACAGGGAGCTGTCAGTGTTGTGCATCAAGTGAAGAATGTGTAGGTGGTCTGATGTTTTATAGATGTCAAGAATAGGCTGATGAATCCCCCTCATTTGTACAGATTTCTGTCAGCTTCTATTAACATACTTACCAAAGGCATTATTGCCATAAAGGTTATTTAAATAGCTCAGTCCTCCATTGTTACTGTGACAGAAGATGACATGATCGCTCCTGGTCAGAGAGCAGATCTAATGCAAGGAAGTCAGTTCCATGTTTATAAGTAGTAGGGTAAAGCTTCGAGGTAAAAAAAAAAAAAAAAAAACTTGTACCGTCAAGTTTCAGTTTAAATTCACATATTTTAATCAGTACTTGATTGTGTGCCTTGTGACAATAAAAGCTGATTAGGTATTAAAACAATTAAATAAAATTAAATGAAAAAAATATTTGCCAGAATTACAATTAAATGCTGTAACTGTGGTGGTACTTGTAACAAACTGCAAGCATCGTTTCTGATGTTGTTTTGTCTTAACAATAAAAATATTTTTCTCTGCCATGACACAATTTTTTTTTTCATTAAAGTGAAGAAACAGCAGCAATAACAAATATCTTAGTTTCTCAGCACCCAAAAGATATTATTGCTACTCCAATTAACAGTAACACAACATTGCTATCAGACAAAGCATTTTAACTCCATTTTTACATTTTAATTGTTTTTATGTATGATCTTTTCACTCAACACATTCCCGTGTGATTTTCCTAAAAAATATATGGTGGAAAATATGAAAAGGAGCATTTGACCTAATCAAACAATATTAAAACTACTTTTAGAAGCAATAATATATTTTATTTCACAAAAATAACATTTTTGGAGAAAAAAAAAACATTTGTGTCCAGAATTCCAAAATATATTGGTCATTTTCTTGGACTATCAATAGTCTAGGGAAACCATGTTAGCACTAGGTTGAATCCCCTTTTGCCTTCAGAACTGTCGTAACCTTTTGCAGACTGAGTTCAACAAGATGTTGGAAATTTTGTTTCATACAGACATATCATGTATGGTATTAAAACTCATGTTTTACCACATCTCAAAGGTGCTCTATTGAAGTGAGCTCTGGTGACAGTAGGGGACATTAGAGAACAAGTCATTGTCACGTCCGAAATGGAGTTTGAGCACCTTTCTAAAATGGTACATTATCCTGCCATAAGATGAGTACCTGGTGGTTATGAATGTATAGACATGGTCAGTAACAATACTTGGAGCCCCTTTTTTTCCTAATTGAGCAGTGCTTAAGAAGTACATTCTATCAAAGTGTCCCAAGAAAATATCACCATTACACCGCCAGGACCAGCCTCAACTGTTGATGCAGGGCACTACGGACCCGTGCTTTCATGCTGTTCACACCAAATTCTAATCCCACTATATGAATATTACAGCTGAAATTACAACACAATTGGCCATGCAACCCCCTTCCAGTCTTATTGTCTAATTTTGGGGAAACTGTGCAAATTATAACCACAGTTGTATATTGTTTGATTACAGGAGGATCACAACACCCATTATGGCCGTCTGCTGTTGTGGTCTCAAAATGGTGTATTCTGTAGTACTGAGGCACTAAATACATTTTAAAAGTCTTCAAAGATAATCTTTCATTCACCATGTCATGCCCTTGGATTTTTTTTCATATGCCATGGTGCTCAGAAAAATTAAAGTCTATTGTTTCTTAAAAAGCTCATTGTGATTCAACATGCATCGATCAAATTATATTCTAGTATTGGAAATGGAAATGAGAAGCATATTTGTATCTGATTGTCATTGTTGAAAACATGTAAAGGCTTATCTAAATTAAATAAATACCAATAATTAGATAATACATTCTTTGAACCAGAATGGAAAAATATCTAATAATAAGAAGAAGAACACCTCAGCGTGAACTAAAATTATGAAGCAAAGTTTCAATGTCAGGTATTTAGACTGATGTATTTAGCTGCAGTAATGACTTTTTTATACAGTGGCTTAACATCCTATTTAAGTAACCTTGAGTTCTGATAGTTTTTATGTCAGATGGTACAGTTAAATGGAAAGTGTAGCCACCATGGGAATGTGCTTCTTTTGAATGTAGACGGAGTGAAACAAGTGGCAGTGATGAAGTGTTTGGGTATGATGCAAAGATTACAGAGCTATTTTGATTGAAGTGCTCTTTTCTCTGCTGGGATGGCATCAAATGCCCTGCGCCATTTGTAAACCGTTTAAATGCAAAGAAAAGCATTAAGGACCTGTTAGACTTTGGTAAATCTGCAGACTGCATATGGTTTAGAAACATCAGCAAGTGGTAGCCGGATCTCACAGAGAAAAATTATCATCATGTGAGTCAATAAGCTCATTAAACATGAGTATTTTCTCCAATACTAATGGCTCTTTTTATAAATTTATGTGAGGCTGTTGTAAAGATGCTGTTTGGAGTCTTACACGCACTCAAATGACAAAATGATCATTTTCTCCTCCCCAGCTCTCTTTATTCACACCTTCAATTCTCATTCTTTATCTCCGTATCCTTCCAGGCCCAGACCATGGGGATGATGACAGAGTATTACCACTATATCTTCACCACTCTGGTAATGTACCATGCTTGTTAATGCAAATAGTCTCGTTTGTTCTCATCTCTTCGCCGCTTGAGTTTTTTGATGAATAGTGGCTAATTGCCAATGGAGCTTGGCTCAAGTCCATAACATCAATTTTGTTTGACAAGCCAGAGGCATAATGGAGTCCTGGTTTGCAGTGGTAAATACTGCTTCAAGGAACCATCAACAAAGTCATTGATATAACAGAAAAACACCAGATTGAGATAAAAAAAAAATAATTATGCGGCATCAAGGTAAACAGATGCAGGGTAGACCTGTTATGCTTGGAGAAATAAAAAAATAAATTCAATAAAAATTTAAGATAAAAATGTGACATTTAATGAAATTTCAAATGAACGCTCCCCACCCATTAGTAACATTATAATTAATAAATTACAGTGCAAAATGAGAACATGTACTTTTAAGGAACTAAACTGAGACCCCAAACGTGTCAATAAAGTCAAGATGAATAAGACTTGTATAATATCACAAGGCTTTTGGTGTATAAATAAATACTTAAATTGAAAAATATGAAATGTCTAAATGTTTTTAGACCTTTTAACCAGAATAGAACAGAATAAATTTATTTTTACTATTTTAATGAAACTGCAATGCTCCTAGAATATTCCTCTTATCAAATGTTAAATCAAAATACATGTTGCAGATCAGATATAAATATTATATTTCAAATAATATATTTATTTGAAATATATATTTCAAATAATATATACTAAGACTTTAACCATTTTACTGAAATTCTATTCATACAGTAACAGTTATTGTGACCACAGTCAGAAGCAATGCAAAGTTGAGTAATTAGCAAACAAATGGAAAGGGATGTTGCAACATTTAAAATCTATATACTTCCCTTGATCAGGTTATCGAGGAATGAAGCCTTGAGGAACCCCACATCAGAAGTTTTTTTTACTCTGTTTTGTAATTGCCAAATGACAGAAATTACTTCTCTCCTAAGAGAGAGCACAAGACAATCCAACAAACCTTTCAGCGTATCAGTATTTTATAATGAACAGTATAAAATCATACTCTGAGATCCAGTAAAACCAAAACAAGACTTTCACATGCGCACTGTTAAGACAGACAGGCTTTGATGTCATTCAAATGCATATTCACAATGTACATTTGAGCACAATTTGCAAAGAAGAGATACTTATCACGACAGTCTGCAACCTATCTGTCAGGTGTTCATTCACACAACACACAAAATCTAAAAATATTCATTTAACTTTATATCAAACCAAAATTCCAGCTAGTTTTTTTAACTAATTATTTTATAGTGGCCTTCTCACCTCGTGTAATTTATAATCAACATGATCTTAATACAACTGTCTGTAGGGTGTTGCTTTTCAATGCTACCCTGCCTTTAAGGGAATAGGCAGATTGAACTGGAATGCATACCAGCATGTTCTGTGCTGTTCCTTTCACCCTCAGTTACCATCTTTGTCTCCTGACTCTCTTGAGCGCTCACACTCGCTGTCTCTGCAGGCATGGCCAGTCTGTTGTGATAATACGTTATGACACAGGGGTCCAGATATGATGTGTGTCATTTCTCACAGTTGACAGCATAGCAATGACATTGTTATGCTGTGTGTCATGTGCATGTGACATCTATTTTGCTTTAATCTGGACATATGAAAATATTTTTTATTATTGTAGTGCCTTTTTGTGTGTTCAGCAACATTGTGATGCGTTTGTTTTATTTTACGTTTTTCCTTCAACAATGTTTTAAATGTAAGATGTGGATATCTTGATAGAATCAGTGTTGCACCTATCAAAAACTACAATATGCTGTCTTACTGATAGATATCCCATTAAGAAGATTATACTTGCCGACTTCATTTTGGTTCAAAGTAATGAATACTTGCATGGTGTACATGGCAATACAATTTCCTCTCAATGGAATTCCCTGATGTCTATGTTTTATCTTCAGAGGTGAGGGAAGTGCCGACTTATTAGAGCGTGAAAAGGCAAAAGCACAGAGCTATGGGGGTAATAACTTTCTTGTCCTTTGAAATGAGACTGTCATAGCTCCTGCTTTGCCACAGCAATCTTAAAGCGCTTTAAACTAAGAACTTAGTTATGTTTCCTCCTACTGTAACACTTTTGCATGAACTCAGAGATGTGCAGCATGTTAACCCACAGAACAAATTTCGGTGCCAGGCCAATGTAGGATTACATTACGTGTGTGTGTGTGTGTGTGTGTGCTCTTGTTTGTCTATTGCTATGTGGACCAAAATTTGACAGTAGACCAACATTGTGTGGACAACTGGCATTGTGAGGACATTTTCCAAGGTCCACACAATGCAAATTGGGCTAATACTTAGGGTCAGGGCTAAGGTGTGTAGTTAGTTTAGGTTAGAGTTAGGTATGTACCTGTGACCTTATGTTTAAGTTCAGGGTTAGGGCATAGAAATCAACAGAAAATGAATGGAAGTCAATGGAGGGTCTACATTGTGATATTCATACCGGTGTGTGTGTGTGTGTGTGTGTGTGTGTGTGTGTGTGTGTGTGTGTGTCAGCTATGCTGAAAGTAGACTGGAACAAGTGAATAAATGTCATTTGTCTGACATCCCATAATACAAATCATAAGTACTGAACAAGTCACCACTTTATTTCTATAAATATAATTCTAACATCTAATTGATGTGAACTTTGCACCAGAAATTGGTATCAATCCCAGCAATCCACACAAATTATTTCCTAAATGAGGGTTATCTATATTACACCTGGATGACACAAGGAAAGAGGATGAAACATGTTTTTTGAAATTTACCAATAATTAGTAGAATAGACAAGGTGTTGCCTGTGTGGAGAAACTAGATACATTTTGTTCACATGTGATTTTGATCCATTTTTACATGCAAAATGTCTTCAAATCTTGAAGGTTCTGGTCTTGTTTTGTATGCTCTCTGATCTTCAGTTCTATCGATTGCTTTCACTTGGATTCAAGAAGATCATTAACTGCGGCAATTATATCAAGTGCGTCAGTAAAACTTACAGAAAAAAAGCACCCCACAATGTCATTCTCCCCTCCAGATTCCACTGAGTATGAGCAATTTAGGGTACTGTGCAGGGCAATTTCTCCTTCAAATGTGCTCAATGATATTTGAAAAGTTCAAAGTCTCGTCTAATACCTTGGCAATAAAAAGCAATTGAACAAACTCTCAATTACGACTAACCAGTTCATGTTATTCTGAAGAAACGGTGCAGGATTGCTCTCAATTTTGTTGGTTTCCTTTTTACAGTTTTTCGAGAAAATTCTTGACTTCAATTTTACTTAAAATTTGACTTTGTTATGCAGTTTATGTAGTTAAAGGCCCATATGGAGTTTTGCACTGCAAATGAACAAAGGCTAGAAATATTATACTGCTCAGTATTTTATACTCAACATGTGTTCCCATGCAAATAAAAATAGACGATAAAGAACTGTACACCTGTTATGTTTCACTGCAGACATTTGCATTACTTTTTACTTTGCAAGAAGGAATTGCACTGCTTTCCACAGAAAGGAGAAAGAGAGCTCTATCAGAGGGTAACAATGACCGTTCTTCAGTGAATGTCTTTCATGCGCTCAGTCCCCCAGCACTAACCCTATGGGGTGTTAATGAAATATCTATGTTCATTCAAATGTCTTTTACAAGCCCCCGGCCCAATTTTACATGACATGTGTCAACATGTGACTTCACACATCAGCTACAATCGCTGCCCCAAAAAATAACTTAGGGCTCAGATTAAATTCCTTTTTTTATTTTCGTAGAACATGCCAAGGCAACACCAGAGCTGAATATTAATATGATCCAACAAAATGGGTTTGCTTTGCTCTTTTTGTTTAATTTTCCAAGCTACAAGCAAATAATGAATAACCTGCCACCCTTGAAAAAAAGAAGAAGAAAAAAACACGGCTGTATTTTTTTTTTTTTTAAACTTTGATTAAAAAAGGCAAAATGGATGAGATGCTCTTTGCTTGAGCTGTTTATTTTATTACTATAGGAGCAAAATAGAAACCATTTTTCATAAGAATGTGATCATGTTAAACATGATTTCTAGTTGCAGTGTTCTGTCAGATTTGATTTATAATGCAATTTCCATTTTTCTTTGATCTGTCTTTAATAGGTCTCTTTATTTTAATTTGATGCTGTCCAAATCTGTTTTTATATGAGGACAAATAATACTGAATATATACTTCAACCAATACAATCAGTGGTGCATGATTAAATAAAGACATTTAATTGCTTCTGTCTCTCAAAAGGACCTGATGGCCATTGACCTTGAACCATATCGCTTTTGTGGCGTCAACATGACTGGTTTCCGGATCCTCAATGTGGATAATCCCCAAGTTGCATCTATTGTGGAAAAATGGTCAATGGAAAGGCAGATCCCGCCTAAACCTGATTCAGGCCTGCTGGAGAGCATCATGACGGTATAAATCTAGATTTTTATACTTTCAATTTTCAGTTTGTCTTCTACACACACACACACACACACACACACACGTATGTATATATATATATATATATATATATATATATATATATATACTTTTTTTACTACACACGTTTTCAACAATGAGCCAATGCACCATAGTCAATAACTTTTTAGGCTTTTTCTTTGAAAGTCTAATTTATTTTCATAAATTATTGTGAAATATTTTTGAGCACCAGGCATACTGATAATCATAGTTTTTTTTCTTTTTAAAAGTGGTACAGTCACTAGTACACCATTACTGTTTGTTATTAATTTGTTTTGGTGTGGAAGGCACAAAAATTCTGGATGAAATACAATTATGTGACATATCTCTGCAGAAAGTGAGTTACTCTAAAGACACAATTTGAAAACTGATGGGACAGTGAACAAAGATATCTGAACATGAGCAGCTGATGATAAAGTTCTGCCTTATCTATAATATTTCTTAGAAACTGATTGTATGATTGCTTGTAGGCTGATATATTTATGTTTATGTCTAAGTAGCCTATGGGTGGCTTTTATCTCAGTGTGTTGCAGAAGAAATCATAGTTACTGTGACCCAAACAGACTTAAGAGCAGACAATATTGATTATGTTAAGATACTCAAGATACTGAATGTGTAATTCATTTAAAAATGCAAGCTTTCAATAATTTGATATTTAATTTTGAAAGAGTCTGAAGCAGTTAACAATCTGAAAGATCCCATTTGCAACACTGACTGCTGACTCCTTACAGCAACAAAAGTATATGATCACACCACCTCAGAGGAGCAACCACACAGTTTGTTTCTACCATAGTAGGTTTATTATCACAATGTTTTGTCATGTGTTAGCAGATACTATAACATGTATATTCAATCTGTGAATATACTTATAAGTGTTCAGGATCTGAAATGGGTATTTTCTGCCAACAGGCATTCCCAAATGTCACAGACCAAAAACAACCCAGTCAAGTTTGTCTTTTTACATAAAACAAAACAAAAATAACAGTCAGTTTAGGTATTAAAAATATGGTAGTCTGCAATTAATCTCTTTAAAAGAAATGTAACATAATATTATGCAGGCATACAGATACTGATGCTGGTGAGACCGTGCTGCTGACAACTGCAGACATATTTGACCCTTCACCACTTTGTATCTTGAAAAAGCATTTTGTTACCATTTACTTGATTATTGTTCAGAATATCTACCTTTGTGGTCAGATATTTTTTTTTTGTTGAACTTTGAGACAAATAATTAAAGTAATTTCCATTTAGTTGCACATTATTATGTTAAGATTTGAGAATGTCCTCTATTCCTGTTGATTGTAAATCTGATCTACATTTTTCAGCCAGCTGTCTCTTGGTTGCTATTGTTAAAAACTGTTGGTTGCATATCCTGTCATTGTCAGTTGTTTTTTTTTTTTTTACCTCTCAGCCGAAAATAACTAAGGTTCATTCACTAGCTGGTCTTGACAAAGCTGACCACTTTACACCAGAAATGTTACACTATGTTGCTATTCAGTTATTTTTGCATTAATTGCATTCGCAGCAGTCCAGCAGCAGCTCGCATGCTTTGCTGAAAGGATTACAATCTCCTGTAACTGTAACCTGGCCAAATTTACAAGGCAAGGCAATTTCACTGCATTTGGCCAGTGGCATGTGCTCATTTCCACCCAATAGTGTCCGTGTTGAAATGGATTTTTAATGTTTTATCTGTGTAAAAATATTTTCTAAAGCCACCAGCTGAAATAATGTTCACCCCTTATTCCAGACAGATGCAGCTCTGACCTATGATGCAGTCCACATTGTATCCGTCTCATACCAGCACGCTCCACAGATGACTGTGAACTCACTGCAGTGCCACCGACACAAGCCCTGGAGATTCGGGGGGCGCTTCATGAGTTTCATCAAAGAGGTGATGGGTCACCTTTGGCCGGCCGCTGTTTGTTTACTTTGCAGTTATTTATGTTGAAACGCACTGAGTAGTGAACCAGAGAACAGAAGTGAAAGCCTGGTGACTGTATCTTATTTAGATCTTTAGTTAAATCACTCAAACTCACATGCCAAGAAAAAACTAAGCTTGACTCACATCAAAGCAGTTTGTGTCACCTTTATCGTTCCCCTGTATTCGTAACCTATTTTTCAGGGGGAAAAAAAGGATCTACATAACCTTTTGGAGGCAGATCTTGTATAATTGCCTTTTACCACATTCGACATGAGCGTCTGACAGTGTCTCAGACAACAAAAAAGTCTCAGCAAAATGACAAATTGAAGATGTGCAATTTTGTATACAGAGGTTTGAACAAGAAAAGCCTGTTTGGTTTAGAGATTTTGTAAATAGCAGGAATTCAGTTTATTTAGATTGCAACGACTTAATTAACCTAGGCAGAATGCATTTTCTGCAATGCCATCATCCATATAGGATTCTTCATTTGTCACATAGCAGAGCAAAACCTACTTATTTTAGGAAGATGACTGACAGCCTTTATCAATCACAGCTCGCCAGAAACACTTTCTGTAGATCCGCAGGCTGGGGTGAAACCCACCCTGTGAGAATTTGCAACCTGAATTGCAGGATCTCCTTCCTGTTGGGTTCCCCCTCAGTCTTCAGTGAGATGAGATTGAGGCAGAGAGTCTCTGTAGACATCCCGGCTTATTACATTAGTCAATTCTGATTTCTCTTTAGGAAGTTTGACATCATTCAAAATATTTTATTGGATCCTTACCGTTAAGAGTGGTCATAAAATAATGATGTTAACAGCAAAGGTGACGTCTCACTGAATGTCTGAGAGAGCTGTTGCTGAAAAAAATTTTTTTTTCCTTTATTTTATTCTAGAACGGTAATGGCACCATCAGCTTTTCAAAATCCAGCATTTTCCATGACATACAGACGTTGAAAGAATAAAACGTAGTATATTTGGCTATTATCTATTTACACTTCCTGTTACCTGCTAAAAGTCAGTTGTTCTGTTTCATGCTCTTACAGCCTGACTTAACCACAGACATATTTTGGCATATTGTCAAAAATACAATTTCCTTTTAAGAAGCTGCTTACAACTATTTGCTCCACCTTATCTTAAACACCTTACTGATACCGAAGCTAACAGCAGGTCTTCACTCAGTAGTATTGTCTATGCTGCAGAGTATTGTTGTCAGCTGTTGCTTAGATTAGAGCTTTCCCTGATTGGAAAAAAGATCAGCTAGTGGGTATTTCTGACTCGCCGGTCACCAGTCAGGTCTGATCAAGCCGAAAAACAGACAATTCCCGTCTTTAGCCGATTTATTTGTGCAACTCTCGTTTTTGTGTACTTCCTCCATTGTTTTCAAAAACATACAGCATTTATCAAAATTTATATTTCACATCTCTTACATTCTTAAGAAACTAGAATCGTAATTAACATTTAAAAATAGATAAACATAGCCGGTTTTGATGTCTAGCACAGTGGTAAACATGACCAGAATCAAGGTTAAAAACGCTTAACTTTTCCTGAATATAATATGTAGCTTTGACAGAAAGTTTAGGTAAGGTGGATATTTTGAATGGTTACAGCTTGTGGCTATTCCAAAAAATGTCCTTTTACCTGCAGATATCTTTGACAGAGATAAGCCTGAACTTTTCTATATGGTACCCCTGGCTCAGGATCTTCACATACATTCAAGTAATACAGTGCCTGAAATTGGCATAGCCCAAATCCTCTGCTCGCTTCAGTGAATATGAAGCAAAGCACCATTTGTGTCTGACCTGCAAAGATACCTATGGTGGGATGAGTCAAGTCATTCTGCTTTTCATCCACCCTCTGTTCTCAAGCAAAGATAACAGACCCTTTGCACACATGTTCAGGATTTTCCTCGGGTCTATGAATCACACTGAAAGAAACATGTCAGAATTTTAGAGGCATAGATGTGCGTTTGGTACACTTTGCTACAGCTTTTGAGGTATTTTCAAGTGTGCACACTGATATTTCATATTTGTGTGCTGAAGCAGCCTGGCTTTGCCAATTCAAAGAGACACTAATCACTAAGCTTTTGGCAAAGCTTTTAACTAAGCTTTTGGCAAAATGAAATATTAAGTTCAGTTCATGACTCTTCGGAAGACATAAATGTGTATCATAGAAGACTGCCAATATCAAGTGCCTTTTTCTTCTTAAAGATGTAAAAACATTGTATGTGTATATAACTCAAAGGATAACATGGATTTTGCACCTGCAAAACTGCAATAACCAGGAATTTAATATCCATCTGATTCACAAAGCCCTTCCAAAAGTATATATGTTCTTCAAACTACACAAAAAAGTAAACAAGCTGTCTACACACTAATGCAGTTTGCCTACATGTAAAGCAGCACTGTGTACATTTTGACTGAGTGGCTCATGTGACCTGAAGCGCCACTCTAGGTCACATGACACATTCTAGGTTACGGCAGTTGAAGCTGATACTTCTGCAACAACAAACCAAAACAAATATGACTCTTACCTGATTAGACATACATTTGGTTCTCTAATGTAGGATTTAATATTGAGGGGTGAATGTAACCTTGTCTTCACATGTAACTTAATGACTTAGCTGTCTGCTGGTCCAAAACGGTCTACTATCAGATTCCAAAACACAGAGACTTTTTATTTTGCTGCACTGCAGTGTTGCCAGTAGCCTTCATGGGCCCTAAACCTGTTAGTTACAGGTATAGCGCCCCTAGTGGCTAAAAGTTACACAGTGCAGCTTTAAATGAGTTATCCATACATTTAATTTTAATAACAGCACAATATGTTTTATATGTGTGCCAATTAATTCCAGGGTTTAAAAAAAGCATCAGATTTCCAAGGACCAGTCTCTTTTGCTATGCACTGTAACTACAAATTATTTAAAATCTTCTAAAAGCTGGTAGCAAAAACTGACTTTTTTCTTACAAGAAAAGTTAAAGTTAAAAAAGCAGGCTCTTTCACATTTTACTATACTAAAAAATGGCACGAATGTTACAAAAAGAATGTATCCTTTGTCCAGTAAAAAGGGGCTTTTAATTGTTGCAAATTATTTAGCTAATCAACAAATTAATTGTCAAAAATGTGGTAAATTCTCCTTGATGATGTTGCTGCTATACAGTTGCGTTACAAAATCGTATAATTCCAAGAGTATTCCAACAGATAGTGCCTCACATTTAGACATTGCTGACAATTTAAATACATTTATTTTGCAAATAAAACCCTTCCACATCTCTACACTGTCTGGATGCACAGAAATAGTTTGCTATGGTCAGGATCTGAGAATTCCTCCCACTTCCTACGTAGAGAGGGTATGCCATGCCTGTTCTCAAAGCAGCCCTCTATATGGGATAAGGATCTCTTATATTGGTATGTTTAAGTGTAGATAACAACATGCAACAACCTTTAAGAGTCCTAATGCTGAAAGAGAGCTAACAAGATGGTGGAGATAATTGCAGCAAATGTGGAAATAGTGCATTATTTGTGAGTAAGGAAACATTTTTTATGTTAACACATATACCCTAATTCGTTTTAGTTAGACATAACTGTTGTGTGAGATGCATTAATAATATGATATGATAATAATATAATTTTAAAATTGTGTCAGATGAAGAAGCAATCCCACTTTTCTAGCCAGAAGATAAGTTGGAAATCCATTATTCACATAATATTTACATGATTGTACAACAAACTATTTCTGGTAATCATCTGTTCCAATTAGATTAAGCAAACAAACTGTTCCTGGCCATTCTAAGCCAATTTATCTTTAGCAGATATATTAGAGAATGGTAGGCCACCCTGATAAAGGCAAAAAATGTAAAAAATAAAATCTAATGTTTGGTAATAAAACATTAACTCAGCGCTGATTTATACCTGCTTCAAGATCAGAGTCTGACATGTTCTGAAGGTTGAATTGGCCCTCCGGATGTGATACGGCTGAGGCATAGTATATGTCATTCTCTGAATTAAAGCTGTTTGAACATGCCTCCCACCTCGATGGCAATAGGCCAGAGGGAATGAGGTATGAGAAGGTTTTGAAAAATAGAGCGACGCAGATTTCTCCTTGAAGGTTTGATGTTTGCACGACAAGGTCTTGTAAGCTACAGGCTGGACAGGTAGCTGGTTGTGAGGTTGTCTCAGAATGAGTTTTAAATATTAGTAAAGTACACTGGGTTGACACACAGTGATTGATTGCCTTATTGTGTCAAGACCTGTTAAAGATCCAATGTGCACACCAGAGACTGGTTGGATGAGAGTGACATTGATGCCTGATTAAAAATCAGTTTTTCCACACAAAAGAGTAAATTTATGCACATTTCTTGTTGCTATAGTATATTAAAATAATTCAAATTCAGGGTCAATACAGTCAGCTGTTAGTGTCATACGACCTTACAGATGGCTTACAGCTTGAGAGGAACAGGTAAGTAGCACATACTCTTGTCTTTGAACCGGCAGTCATTTCTGGAGGGTGTGGGTATCAGGGAATCATAATAGGGGGCAGTTGTATTTGTTTCCCCTTCGTGGAGAATCAAGCAAAAAGAAGATGGTTGTTAATTAACTCCGTAGTCTGGAGGGAAAATGTGTTGGAAGCGTTGAGATGTAAAATGTAATTAAAAAAAGGAAATGCATCTTGTACAGTTTGTGTTTGCGCTTTTGGTCTGTGTATGTGTGGGAGTGAATATATTTTCAGCAGTAAGATACCGTGTAGTTTAGTTTTTTTTGGCCGAGCTCGTGTTTTTCTTTATTAATCTTAGTGATCTAAGTATTTACTTAATATAGAGAACACAAAAATAATGTGAAGAAAATAGAACAATAATATCATGTGTTACCCCCTTGAGTTAAATCTGCAAGTTTGTACAATTTGTGCCACTCCTGAAGAGCAAATAGTTGTTATAATATTAATATTAATAATAATAATAATAATTATAATAATAATAATAATAATAATAATAGTTCCGTTATTGCATCATTCAGCAACAGCAACGAGAGTCAGGGTTCACCTCCCGGCCTGGACTCTTTCTACATGGAGTTTGCATGTTCTCCTGTTGCATACATGGGTTCTCTCAAGGTACTCCAGCTTCCTCCAACAGACCAAAAATTGGACTGCTGGGTTAGTTGATCATTCTGAATTTTCCTCGTTTGTGGGCGTGCATGCATGGTTATTCATCCTATGTGTCCCTGGGTTTCTGTGCAATGGATTGGCAACCTGTCCACGGTATATCTTGCTTCTCGCCCGATACTACTACCGCCAGACACAAATCTCCCACCAACCCCTGAGACTCTGCACAAATATATGTTTAAACGGGCATGAAAATGGATTGATAGACAGATATGTAATTCTAGCTTCCTTATTAAAAACAAAACTGCTATATTGTTGACATGTTTGAAATATTATCAATATGCAACACTGTTATGTTTCAGTCTCACTGGGATGGTCTGACTGGAAGATTGTCTTTCAACAAGACAACTGGGCTACGCACAGACTTCGACTTGGACATCATCAGTCTAAAGGAGGATGGACTTGAAAAGGTATACTTGGTTTAAAATGTTGATTGTGATAAAGGATTTCTTTGCTGAGATACTAAACCGGGTTCTGCTGAATGTTTCTTCATGTTAAAGAAAAGCTTTTCCTTTCCACTAATGCCACATGCTTACTCAGGATGTAGGATTGCTTGAAAGTCATTGATTGAATGAAATCCGCTTTTTGTCAATTACCTTTTAAAACAATGCACCTTAATTTCAAGCAAATTATGCGTGTACTTGAATCTGAATCTCTATACAAGTAAATTGTCTTAGACTGAGTTGATTATATATTTCTGAAGTTGAATGTACCCGTTTATCTTGAGATAACATCTTGTGAGTTATAGGAAAAAAAAAACTGACATGTATCCAGATTGAGAAACTTTTTTTATTTTATTTTAATATTAAATGCATTTCATTTTTTTTTATTTCTATTCTTTATTATTATTTTTGTCTTGTGTCATTTTTCTCTGTTTACTTTTTGTCTGTTTTTTTTCTTTATCTTTTTCTTCATCATCCGATGATCCCAATGTAAGCCAAGCTTGGTCATAATACTTTGGTCAGAATTTATGCTATTTATATTGTCAAGTAAATACATTTAAAATGTGCCTACCTACTCCATACTCCGCCCTTGATTATATTTTAAGGGAACTTTTTAACGGAATGCAAAAAGCATGTTGACTAATCTAGAGAAAGCATGATAGACAAGGCATCAAAACAGCTACTAAGATAAACCATGAAGACTCCCACAGCTCTTCTAAATTCCTTATCTTAAGATTCAATTCATTTTTTTTGTGATTTGATACAGATCAATTTGAAAGTATCATTTCCCCTTCACAAGAAGGGACATTGGCAGCTGCAACATAACCATAAGTTAGTGGATCATAAAGTAAATTGGGTGTTGATTGCAGCCTCTCTCAGTGATAATTTGCAGTGATGTTTAAAAATGTTTTTTCTCGGTAATAAACTGAATAAGCACATTTTTACAATATAGGGTAAAAACAACCCCTACAAGGTTGAAATTGTCAAACGTATTTTATTATACTGGAGGACAACTACAACAGCTATTATCTACTAAATGGCTTTCATACTGTATGAATGAATAAAATAAGGATAAGTCCTATTATGACTTCTTCAAAAAGTCCCTAAAGGCAAAGGACTCTACCGCATAATAGCAGAGGCTTTTCAGCTTGTAACCCTCCAGAATGAAGCTTTGAAATAATTCCTCTCTTTTTACTGGGATCTTGTCCTGCGTGTCACCATTTAAAGCAAAGCATTGCAAAAAAGTATTTGATGCCATATAATTATTGTGCTTTTGACAAATCCTATACTAAGACCTGTTAGCGTTGATCCACAGCCTGCTGCAGATTGCTGGATTCTTCTCCTTTCTTGTATATCCGCAGAATCGGCTTTAACTGGGTGAGCCGGTTAGATGTGGACTTTTTTATCCTCAGCTAATCCCTTGTAATTGAATATTAGCCTAAGTTTATGAACAGGTTCTCAGTGTGTCACGTCGGGTAGACGAGCGCATGCCCAGGATGGTGAATTAAGTGTAAGGCTCTTTGTGTGTTTGCATGAGCAAATAACTTTTGAATCAACTAATTCATGCTAATCATGTTAAATGAATTGAACTAATTGTAATTGGGTACTATTAGAAGGAGTTTTGCAAAGCGGAAAGGATCCTGATATTTTTAAATTCTCTGCTGGAGTCCTCTTTGGTTGTGTGACAAGCTGTAACTAATGTGGTTTTCAAATTAGAGCATATGCCTCTCCCTGGATTAGCCAGGGAGGACATTAACAGGCATTTTTCATGCTTTTGTGTGCGCTTGTGTCTGTGTGTGTTGGGTGGCGAGCATCTTTAAAAGGATTCACCTCAAGCACAAAC